>NW_016804356.1:1839249-1913134 GCF_001698545.2 Rhinopithecus bieti
TCCTTTGTAGGGACATGGATGCAGCTGGAAACCATCATTCTTAGCAAACTATCACAAGAAGAGAAAACCAAACACCGCATGTTCTCACTCATAGGTGGGAACTGAACAATGAGATCACTTGGACTCGGGAAGGGGAACATCACACATCGGGGCCTATCATGGGGAGGGGGGAGGGGGGAGGGATTGCATTGGGAGTTATACCTGATACAAATGATGAATTGATGGGTGCTGACGAGTGGATGGGTGCAGCACACCAACATGGCACAAGTATACATATGTAACAAACCTGCACGTTATGCACATGTACCCTAGAACTTAAAGTATAATAAAAAAAAAAAGAAATTCTTTAAATGGTATAGGAGTAATCTTGTTAAATAAAAACACTTTTCAGAAAGTCATTCTCCAGCATGCACTTCTTTTAGCAGCATTATGAAAGGTAACCTAATCAATATTCACAAATAACCAAATACTGTAAGTAGCAGGTTTAACCAAAAACAAATTTCAATGATTTCAAATATCAACCAAGACATGGAAGAACAGGATTAATAAAGCTCTTAGAAGAGCAATGTATTTTTCTGGACTGTCATTTTCAATCATGAATATGTCATTGCGAATTTATTTATTTCTTTTATTTATTTTGAGATGGAGTTTTGCTCGTTGCCCAGGCTAGAGTGCAATGGCACAATCTCGGCTCACTGCAACCTCTGCTTCCTGGGTTCAAGCAATCCTCCTGCCTCAGCCTCCCAAGTAGCTGGAATTACAGGTGTAAACCACGTAATTTCTGCATTTTTAGTAGAGACGGGGTTTCACCATGTTGGCCAGGCTGGTCTTGAACTCCTGACCTCAGGTGATTCACCTGCCTCAGCCTCCCAAAGTGCTGGGATTACAGGCGTGAGCCACCGTGCCCAGTCATGAATTTTTTTAATTGTAAAAAATGATATATCATTTATACAGCAAACTCTTGCCTCCTTTATAAGAAAAGTACCAGCAGAGAAAAACCTATTCAAGGAAGAGTCAAACATTTTGTCTTGTACCACTTACAAATCAAGCAACGAATATCCTTTGCCACTTAACTTTAGAATTATTTTCATGTGATTTGGTATCTGAGTTTAACCAAGTATAGTCCAATGGAAGGCAGTTTACAAATGGGAACTAGGTATTTTGAAGAAAGAGAAACATTTTTAAGAAATCAGGAAAAGGGAAGCGTAAGTTTTGTGATAGCCTTAATTGGTGTTTGTAGAGAAGTTTTTAAACTAGGGAGGAGCAGTTATAGAAGTGTGAAGTGTCAGGGCAACTGGAGGTCTGGAAAATCTCTCAGAAGTAGCAGAGCAATCCCGATGGGCAAACATCTACTTGCTAACAGAACAGAATGAATATCCCAAGGCCTACTTGCTTCGTTAGAGTATCATGAAATTGGGTGCTCTGCAAAAACTGTCTTAAAAAACTAAACAAATTTGCTTGGAAATGTAGAAGTCACACATATAGTTATTTTTTCAAATGAAACAAGGGGGAGAAAGCAAAAAATACAATAGTGATGTTGAAATAATGCATGAAAACTCAATACGAAGGTGCCATTTTCTTTTACAGTTAGCTAAAAAAGTTATTCAACAAACAATAATGATGTCTTTTGGGCTCTAAAAGTGCTGAGGGTGCCACAGTGGAATCAGAATCAGACTCAGGTATGAACAATCGCTTTTTGACCATGAAATTGTGACTGGGAATACCGAAAAACTTCAAGTTGAAGATGTCATTAAAAACAGAAATAGATGGTCAGCCTGGCAGCACGCACCTGTAATCACAGCAACTCAACAAGCTGAGGTGCGAGGATCACTTGAGCCCAGGAGTTTGAGGGCAGCCTGGGCAACATAGCAAGACTCTATCTCTTAAAAAACAAATAAATAAACAAACAAACAAACAAACAGAAACAGAAACTGGAAGAACTTTTCTTGTCGGTCAAATTGTACTGCTGGAAACCTGGAGGCCAACTTTTACCACTGCTGCTGTATTTGAGTTCACCACCACACAGTGACAACGTAGGGTGTAATGTGTCTTCTTTTTGTATCCTCTGTGGCACCCTGGATACTGTGTGCCATTTGGGGTTCTGCCAGGGGACAACCCTCCTGCAAAAGCGGCACAGACTCCTTTTAATACTCTTCAACCTTCCCCCTGAGGATTCCACAGCCCTCCTTCTTCAGCAACAGCTTAATTAATTATGGAAATAACCAAACCAAAATAAGAACGACGATAACAGAGGAAAGAACTAAAGCATTTGTCTCAACCTAAGCAACATTTTCCTGAAGTCTAGGAGGATGGCAAAGGTGAGATATTCAAAAAGCGAGATGTAACTAAAATTATATTCAATCTGGGCATGTTTTCCCCATTTTCTCCTACTCTGAAAATGAGTATGTGCTGGGTCCCTGTTACTGAAAACATGTAAGCCCCAAAACGTAAGTGTTTTTGCAATGTAAATTCTTGCTTACTTTTTGAAAAAATAGCATGAGATGTTAGACATTTTAATGAGCTATTTCTAACAAACGTAGAAAACACTTAAAGGAAATTCAACTAGTATATTTAATTAGTATCTGAATAAGCTACATTATAACTTTTAAACTTGATGTTCCAAAAGAAAACATTTTCTCCAACCAAATTATACATGTTCCTAAGCTAATGTAACTTTAGTGCTCTAAAAATGTTAGTTTTCATATAGAGTATAGTATGTATTCTCTAATTCCTTAAGAATGTTTTTGTGCTTTCAAAATATCCAAAATTTTCTATTTCCAATCCTGCCCTCATTTGGACTATACTTGGATAAACATAAACAACAAATTATATGAAAGTAGTTACAAAACTAAATTGCAATAGACAGATAATAGTACAAAATTTAATGGCTAAGACTTGAAATGCTCCAAATAGTACTGCAAATTATACTAAAATAATTACAAAACTAAGTGGCAAGAGACAGATGACAGAACAAAACTTAATGATTGAAACCTGAAATGCTCAAAACAATACTATATTCAGTGAAGTAGGCTTGCATATTAATGCTATATTCTTAATGTAAAAAACTCTACAGCAAATAGCCAAATGCAATTTGTTACCACATGTGATGAAGAATGAGCTGGGATATGAATTATTAAATGACTAATTAGAAAATTCTTAACTTCAAAAAGAATGGAAACATACTTTCGTAGATGCAATAAAGAAAACACACACATACAAAATTATACAGTTTCAGGGTCAACTTAAAAAGATGGAATTTTTTAAATCACTTCTTTCTAGAATAAACAAGATTTGCAAAAGTATTATCATAATTTCATAAATTTGCTAAAACACTGCAAACAAGGTTTTGAGAGTCCCTCCTCCCCCGCTTAAACCTCAATTAAAAGGAAGAGAAAAAAAAAAACTTCTGACTAGAGGAACTGCTCAGAGGTCACCAAATCTTTTAATTTAAAAAGGATGAGAGCAGCCTGCATCAGATAATGGTTAGGGATAACAGTTCTTCTCAAATGATCATCAAGCCATGAAGATATCTGGAGCTTCATTCTCCAATAACCCACAAATCATTGCTAACTCATTTTTCTAAGGAGAGGGAGGGAAGGAGGGAGGGGGTGAGGCAGGGAGGGGAGGAGGGAGAGAGGGAGGGAGGGAGTGAATACTAGATGAAGAGAAAGGAGAAACAATAAAACAACACTACAGCAGAAAGCAAAATGAGGGCAGTGGCTTTGTTCTGAGGAAAAAGTTCTTGATTTTATCTATAAATATTGTCAGTGAGCTAGACCAAAATCCCTAGAGAAAGATGACACAGGAAGAAAAAAGCAGATGCCAGTTGAAGACTATTGAATGACAGAGAAACTCTTTCATTATGTTTGTAGGAGAAAAAATGATACACTGTGTCCTGAAATGTATGAATTTAAAGTAGATTTCTGCTATCATACCGTAATGCTAAAGTGACTTTATCCTGAATTATCATGCATGATTTGCTAGTAATTAGTATTTTAAGTGAACTGAAAAGGGGTTTGTTAAAAGAATATACTTTTAAACAAACAGATTCACAGCACTTGGGTAATAAAAATAAAATTTTGCCAGAATTTCTCATCACACAAATAAGGACCAGTAGTGAAACTGATTTTTCCAAAATGAGCAGTCCTGCAGGGGAGTCAAGTAAAGAAAGCAAGTCCCCTGACCCAGGGAGTTCCTTTCCTTCTATCACAAGGATCAACATTCATTACTTTTCTGTATCCAGTGTTTTCTTGAAATGACTTTGTTCACATATTTTTAATGAGCATTACATAATTTCATAATGTAATCACTTAACTATTTCTTTCCTTTTATTTTTTATTTATTTATTTTTTGAGACAGAGTTTCACTCTTGTTGCCCAGCCTGGAGTGCAATGGCATGATCTCGGCTCACTGCAACCTCCGCCTCCTGGGTTCAAGCAATTCTCCTGTGTCAGCCTCCCGAGTAGCTGTGATTACAGGCATGCGCCACCACCCCGGCTAATTTTGTATTTTTAGTAGAGAAGGGGTTTCTCCATGTTGGTCAGGTTGGTCTTGAACTCCCAACCTCAGGTGATCCACCCACCTCAGCCTCCCAAAGTGCTGGGATTACAGGCATGAGACACCCGTGCCCGGCCTCCTTTTATTTTTTTAATGACACAAATGCTTTGCCTGGTCCCTGGGCCATTTCTCCTATGGCTCTCCTGCCCTTGAGAATTAAACTGTCAATTTTGATGGCATTGATGTATGTGCAGGAATGAGCAAATGAGGCTGAATTTTCTGTGAATGGGTACCAAAGGCAGACTAGAAATATGAGAACTTGAGGCAATAGGAAAAAATTGAAAGGCATCTATTTAAAGTCAAAAAGTCAAAAAAGGTTATGAACCAAAATGTTCATCAATCTCTGGATAAGGTAGAGTAACCTGAACATCACAAAAAGTGGGGTTAGGGTAAATAGAAGAAAGGACTATTATATTTATGGAGTTCATTTTGTCACACTAGAAGAAAGGACTGTTATATTTATAGAGTTCATTTTTTCACTGGGTGACAGAGGCTGAAAAGACACATGACTTCAAGAAAAAGCACTCATGTAATGGATTTTAAGGGAAGTCAAGAGTGGCCCAGTACAGCATCCCTAGCCTTAGAGGTTGACCACAAACCAGAGAACCAAGCTTTTGCAGGAAACCTCAAGGCCATCTTCACACAGAATATACTAGTCTGCAAGACAATGGGTCAGACCCATTGAGCAAGTCTTAAATTCCTATTGGAAAGCAGGAACTCCCTCAAGGGAATACATATTAGAGAAAAGTAAAGTGTCCGGTCATCTGCTAAACCATTTCTGGGCAAATAAAGACAAAATGTCCAGAAAGACATCCCTTAGTTCAAAAATCTCACCAACCCAAAACAAAAATGAAAAGACTCATTCACTAGTCTATGGTCTCCCCATAAAATAGGAATCCACTCTGTTTTCCCATCACCTAAGTCAGTGCCTAGCATCTAATGGGGTTTGATAATTCTGGTGTTAACAAGTTCTGCTCTAAAACTATAAGTATCTCCTAGAGAGCATTAAACTAGTTATAATCAGTCATTTACACCACAATGGGCTTGACAAATCTGGAGTTAACCACAAATGTGGGGTTAACAAATTTCAGAAATTATCAAAGCATCTATGTTGGCACAGTAAGGAATACAGAACAAACCAGAACATATCCTTGGCTCCTGGAAAACTAAACACTAAGATCATTGTATCTTCAGAGATCAGAATACAGTCAAAGGCCAAACTCCAAAACATACATGAAAATTCAAAAGAATACATAAAAAAGGATTAGATTGATTGCTATTAATATCATACCAAGAAAAACATTTATTTGGGAGTGTTCTTTTTTTCTTTTTTTTTTGAGACGGAGTCTCGCTCTGTTGCCCAGGCTGGAGTGCAGTGGGGCGATTTCAGCTCACTGAAAGCTCCGCCTCCTGGGTTCACACCATTCTCCTCCCTCAGCCTCCCGAATAGCTGGGACTATAGGTGCCCGCTACCACGCCCAGCTAATTTGGGAGTGTTCTAATCTAATTGCTGTTAAACTAAAATTAATTTTTAGTGGGCATAAAGCCTTGTACTCTCATAAACACACCCAAAAGTCATCCTTTTGATGAGCTCAAGCATAATACAGAAACTCAGTATTTACCAAATAAATAAATAAACGAATGCCTATTTGATCTGTAACTAACTTTACAGAATATTACAGTACTCACTTGAAGAGTATAAATTTGAATCATCAATTATTTAGCACCAATGATCTCATCTAACACTTCTTTTCCTCTCCTCATTCACAGAGAAGCTGACACCGTAATTAGCACTTCCCTTCAGAAATGATGACCGCTTGACTCCTTCTTCAGCAAACCCTGGATCCAGCTCCATGACCTATGGGAAACTCAACTGACAGCCCCTACCACATAAAGAAGTAGAGTTCAGGCCCAGTGGTCTAAAACTGTTGTGTGCCATCACTTCTGCCCTGTGTGTGTAAATCCCACTTTATTACGGGATAAAGGGAGTGGGGACAGGAACGGGACAGGTAGTAGATGGGGGCTGAGTTGGGAGTGGGTGTCAGGAGGTGATACAGTTTCATCAAGAGAAAAACATGTCCCAATGGCCAAAACATAGTTGATAATTGTGACTTCTACGACATAACACTCTCACAAGAAAAGATCCCAGTGGCCATTGTTTCTTCTAAGAACAATGGTTTCCAGTTAACACATGGCCAGTCTGTGAGATGATGCAGTGCACTGACCTGTGTATAATACACATTCACGGAATTAAAGGATTATTAGGATACCGGATGTCCAAACACTGCCACAATGTGAGTCCTCTGAAATAATAAAACTGCAAGCAACAGCAGTATTAGACATTGAAAAGATGACAGCAACTCTGCTCCACACAATCTCATGTGCCAATAACTGGGCCATAAAAGCCGGGCAAAATCAGGCAGCCTATACTCTGTAAATTCTATTTATTTTTGTTTGAAAAGGACCTGGGAGTTGTACATCCTAAAGAACCATAGCCATTTCCCCCCTCTCTAAATATATCAGCACACCACAAGGTCAAAGGTTCAAGGGTAGGAAAGATCAAAGCAATAACTCAATATAAAATGAAAAATAAGCAATGCAAATATATTCTATTGCAACATGGGCATTAAGGAAAGAAAATAAGAATGAGAAAATGAATTAACTGCTAATAAGCAAACTCATAAATCCTAAGACCTCAGACGAATGAAGCAAAGCACAAAGCCACAAAAGCACCAGTCCTTTAGATAGACAGCTCTACCTAAGTTACACGTAGCTCCAAATGACACTGCTATGCTTACTGGTTCCAGGAAAACAAAGGAAAGAAATCGGAATGACCAGCCTCCCTGCTGACCTCCACCCAGACGCTTACACAGTTACCATCACTGGACACTGACTATGGAAGAAACGCCAGCAGAGGGAAACGTGAAGGCCATGGGCAACTGAGGGCTTGGTAGAGACCAGAGACCAACCCATCAAACCAGAAGGCAGGCTCCAGAACTGTCAGGCACAAGTACACACAAGCCTTACATATATTCTCTATCAACATTCTGCTCATGGCAAAAAAATGGCTGAGACCTCTAACAGAACACCACGATCAAACACAAGTATCAGCCGGGCACGGTAGCTCACATCTGTAATCCCAGCACTTTGGGAGGCTGAGGTGGATGGCTCACCTGAGGCCAGGGGTTCGAGACCAGACTGGCCAACATGGCAAAACCCTGTCTCTACTAAAAATACAAAAATTAGCCGGGCATGGTGGTGCATGCTTGTAATCCCAGCTACTCGGGAGGCTAAGGCAGGAGAATCACTTGAACCCAGGAGGCGGAGGTTGCAGTGGCTGAAACCGCACCACTACACTCCAGCCTGGGCAACAGAGTGAGACTCCGTCTCAAAACAAAACAAAACAAAACATAAGTATCATAGGCAAATTCTTGAGTGATACATCCAAACAGTACATACATTTAAATATGTACTCCAAAATTTTTTTTAAAATGTTAAAGTACGCTTATGCATGGTCACAGAATTTCAGGATTCCTAAAGGGATCTTAGAAGAAAACTTCCAATTCAACTCTTTTTAAATTGCCCAGAGCTGTTGTGTAACTCTACTAAAGCCAAAACAAGTTTAGTGGCAGAAGCAGGACCCAACTCTCCCCACAGTTTATAAAATGCCTTTTCCAACTCAGAGAAAGAGACCTTGAAAACTGGTTGGGTGACAAAGGCACAATATTACTGGTTACTAGGATAGCAAGCAACAGACAAGTAGCATGCAGTAGGAATTTCAGTAAGAGCAAAGCACAGCTGAAATTTCATGGCCGGTAAAAGCCTTAAATGTATGCACATTTCAAAAATTAACATTAAATTGTGGTAGCCCTGGTTTTCTTCTGAGTTTTAGCGGGCAATCCATTGCTTCAATAAAACCCAATGAAATCTATGCATTGTGTAGCCTAATTTAAAATGTAAGGCCAAACAGATCTGGAAAAGTACAGCTTTATCCTTGTACTTAATTCATACTATAGTGTACTGTAATTAAGCCTAAAATAAAAGCTATATTCTGAGTAAAAGACAAAAAGCTCTTGTTAATGACATTCCATTCTCAATGTAGACTGTAACAAAAGGCTTCTTCATTTGCAGCCAACTGTCATTATACTTTGTAGCTTGTATGGAGCTACTGGACTAATATTTGTACTGGGATTAGTGTGGGGATAACCAATCAGTTAACTCCTCCACTGCGGTTTTCTATTATCCTCAAATAAATGGCCAAAAGGGAAAAAAAGAAAATTGGCCGGTAGAATAACAATGATATTTATGAGATTAAACCCTCAAACCCTTCACAGTTTGCTGGGCAACTAATAACCATTTGCCAAGCTGTTCATTTAATAATGAGTCAGCTAAGCCAAAAGCAAATGTTCCTTCAACCAACCATTGCTACTATAGTCATATCTACACTGACAAGCTCCAATTATTTATATAAGGTCCTCATTTAGAATAAGTACAAATTGCCATGTTAAGAAAAACAAACTCCTCTCATTAGCCAAATGCAAGCTACAGAGCATTTTTAAAAAATAACTCAAATTTGTGTGATGCTATAATTTATGAAAGCTAAAATGACCAACAAATAGTTTGGGGGGCAACTTCCATTTGTGTCACACATTCTAGATGGAGGGCCAGAAGCTCACCATCCAAAAACTGCAGTCGGTAATCCTGACATGTTAGGTTATGCCACAGTGTGTGCCCTTGATACAGCAAGTGGAGTGCCAATGCTGAGGCCATTCTCACCTTGGGATTACTTGAACTGAGCAAAATACTGTTTCTCAAAGCAAAGGAAGGTGTTCATTATATGACACAATCATAAGGTACAGTCTCATTAATCTGGGGAGCAAGAAGTGGTAGGGGCTGCTTTCCAAGAAATGCATATGTCAAAATAGGAGATTAACACCTTTCTCCCAACCATCTCCATATACCCATAGGTTAAAAAAAGCAACCAGCAGGTATTCCCTGCACTGTTACTTACTAATAGTTCATCCATACTGGTCTGGCATTTTTCCAAGTTGATCCGTTTTATTGCGACACGTTCTTGCCTGGGTTTGCATAGGGCTGCTTGAACCACAGCAGTAGCTCCACTGCCTGCAATGAAAGAAAAACAACATCAGCGATCAAATGGCACACTGTGAGGTTACTATCCGTAACTATTTTCCTAAAGATCAATTTTTTTTTAAACTCTTCTACTGAGAGTACTCAGAACATTACCATTTGACATCTTTTTTTAAAAAGAGTTTCTTAAATCCTAAAATAATTACCTGGAGGAGGAAAAAAAAACCGCGTTTTCCAATGTATGTCTGAGGACACAGGGGACAAGGGACATGAGCATCTACATACAACCTTGCATGAAAGCCATTTCCATCCTCAGTTCCTGGTATTTTCTAGCTTGAGGGCCTTTAAAATATCTCAAGCTCTTCTTCTACCTCAGCCCAAAACAAACCACTCTGGTCTGAGCTCCTTCAGGGCTTTCATGAGAAGCTGAGATAACAGATCTGTCTGAACACTCTTTGAGCTTATTTCTTGAGAGCTTTCTCCACAATGAGAAAAATAAGAATCAACCCTAGTATTCTCATGTTGAAAGCACAACTTCCAAGGATGCCAAGCAAAATGATGCAAATATGTAATTACAAAAGCTCCTGACATTCATATAAATTTTCTATTTCTAAGGTTTAATGATCATTAGCTAATGCACTCAGACTCCTAAGAGAGTCATGTCATTATCCATATTTTATAAGAGCGAAATGTAGATGTGTAATGATTTGCAGCAGAGCACAAAGAGCTCCTAATCGATTTTATATTCCATAGGGGCAAAAAGGTCTTCAGGTTAAGGCATCTCAATTCTGCAAATAATACCAAAAATGCCATTCTCATCACATAAATCCTCTACCACTGCAAGATAGGCAACAAGAGAAACAGCCTGCACTCAGGATTGTGCAAAGGTGGTCAGAGGTGACAATCTTTCTCCCTAAAGTTTTTCTTCAGGTAATACTTCTCAAATGATTCATCAAATAGCATTACAAAAGGGAAAGCAGGGGAGTATCTGGCAACAAGAGAGATCAGTATTAGCTTTCCTAATACATGTGATAGAAAGGCATGACATTTCTAGTGCAAATCAGGGCTTTCCCACCCCAAGGAAGGGTCAAAATGGGTGTTTATAGGGCTGGAGCTCTGCCCTATCTTCTGCCCTGTGGCCTCATCATCAGCTCTGGCCCCCTGACTTGGCGACCCCAGCAGATCACCCTACTCCTCCAAACCCAGGTCTCCAACTTAAAGACTACCATTGCAGGGAAGCCCAATTTGTGTTCACCGGGAAAGAAAATCCACACACACATACTGACCACCCACTGCACAGTAGGCACTTGACTCCTTATGAGCCTGTACATTTTTATTACTAGCCTCATTTTACATGTGAGAAAACTGGGACTCAGAAAATTTGCCCAAGGTCACACAGAGCTAGTAAGTCCCTGAGCCAGGATCAGCATCATGTCTGCCAGACTCCGAGATCTGTGCTTTTGTTCTACTTCCCACAAGCCAGAGCACACCCTTCCCTTCCTCACTTGTTCTGGCCTTGCTAGGAAAAAACTTTCTTCCATCCTATATGGTTCTACAGAAGACAAACAACCTAGAGGAGGGTCTGCATGAGCCTCACTTGCTAGAGCTCAGTCTGGGAAAAGAGTGCTATGGACAGGTGGCTTGAAAGGGCCTTCCTCTCCCTAATCTCACTGCTCATCCATCAGCTGCTACCCCATTGGCTGCTACTCCAGGTCCCACTAGGTTGGCTTCACTGGCCCTGCAGATCACAGCCCACTGGGTTCAATCCAGAATGGTCCAGATGGCAGAGCCAAACACCAAAAAAAGTCTGCTGATAGCAAAGTATATTTTCCAGTCTCCAGAACAAGACACTATCACTGAAGGGAGTTGCAGAGAAAGTGCTATGCAGCTGGTTAGCAATGGGCCTGGTATGCATCAGAGAAATCAACAAACATCTTTAGCTGCTGATGGGAAACCGTCCTCAGCTCTACCTGCAATAAATCTCCTCCTAGCTCAACTTCTCCAACCTTAATCCACATTCCAGAACATTCTCAAATCAAGGAGTTTCAAAACAGGAAAGAATAAATTAATTCCCAGAAAGGACAAAACAAGCATATGTAATACAGGGATACCTCTTATAGTCAGTTAAGTCCTTGACAGTGAAAGTCTCCTAACCTCCAAGGAACAAAAAGAAAGAATTCTAAAAACAGGGAGGGGTAGGTGGTGAGAAAAATCTTTTATTAGAGCTTTACAACTACAGAATTATTACTGCTTTACAACCACAGCTGACTAAGGAACAACTGGCTACTTCTCATCTCTAGACAGAATAATTAGGAAGCTTTTTGACCTGAGATCACTGTCACAACATGAATGGATTTAATCATTCATTAAACCATTTGGGAGATTCTACTCTAAATCCAAAGATTTCCCTTCTGTAGAAGAGACCAAGAACAAAGTTAAAGGTAGAAATGCACCTTAAAGAGCATCAAGTCCAACCCCCTCACCTTATGAATGAGAAAACAGGGTCTTGTGAAGGATAGGGATGTGATTCCTGCAGCAACTGGAAAACACAGGATTAGGACCCTAGGCATCCTTATTCCTCATCTACCATTCTGTGCACCAGGTTGGTGTTTTTTCCAATTGCCAGTGAGGATCCAGCCCTGGTCCAGTAGGATTAGTATCCTTACAAGAAGAGACAACAGAGAGCTTACTTTCCCTCTCTGCCATATGAGGACACAGCAAGAAGGTGACTGTTTACAAGCCAGCCAGACAGCCCACCAGAAAATGAATTGGTCAGCACATTGATCTGGACTTCCTAGCCTCCAGAACCGTGAGAAATACATTTCTGTTGTTTAAGCCACTCAGTGTATGGTATTTTGTTACAACAGCCCAAGCAGACTAATACAAAAGCCTTGAAATGTCTGTTCAAAGTCATTCTTCCATTAACACCTATGGCAGAGAATGCCATACTAATTAGAAGTTCTTAGAAACTTCCTAATGAAGTCAACAGCAAATGGCAAGATTCAACTGAAAGGCCTCTGGTAGCTCATTGTAGTTCACATCTTAGGTTAGCAGGAGCCTTGAAAAGAAGGTTAGACAGGGATTCTATCCAAGCATGGTATTGATTCCCTCTGTGACGAAATCAACTTACTGGGTGGAGGCCAGCATTGTTTAAAGGAAGCATCAGAATGTACTAGGGGTAAAACCTGCTTTATGAAACTTTTGTTTCACTTATGCCCAAGCTTTAGTATGACATGTTTTACTGTAAGTGATGATCAAAAGTTTGAAGTTTGTTAGTACTCGATGAGGATTCCCAGGATTAGAGTAAATCCGTGCTGTGAAAGGAAAGGAGGTGACTTAACTGCATAATTCTAAAGGACATTTAGAAATAATGCCAAGGCTCTTGCTTTAAGAGTTTTTATGCACTTTGCTGATTAGTTTAAGAGGAGGCTAAAAAATGTGGGGCTTGTATATACAGGAATTGGACAAGGGTTAGCAATATGAAATAAAATAGGAGCAATGAATATGCTGAATAGCACCTTGTATTTATTTTGAACAATATATGATATTGACACGACTCATTAACATTAGTAGCATATTTTCAGTGAAGTATCATGCATCACTTTGGGAATAAGAGTTCTTAACATTTTAGGAATTTCTCATTTTATTCCTGACTCCTATTTCAAGTACAATAAATCATTCTATAGGATTACGGCCTGTATGCACATATGCACAAGCTAAGTGAGCACGGCTTTAAATCTTTTCAGTTCACTCTTTTAAGTCACTCTGTCTCAATTCACTGTTGCTAAGTAATTCCCGACTAAGAACAGCGACTTGGAAGTTTTAGATAGTGATTATGTCAATGGCAATCAGAGGTAAGAGATTCCTCACGTTCACTACCATGGCGCAGATTTTTCCTTTAGTTGATACCTCTTCTCATTTTCCCCTCCGTATTGCTGCTGGTATTAAGGTAAATAACCAGAACACTGCATACCTGCATTTTATATTTTCAGCTATCCAAAAAAATATTTCATGGAAATATAATTTAGTATTATATCTCTGCATTTCACTAAGGTCTATATGAAATTAACATGAAAAACTTCAGTGTTTCTTTTGCAAAAATCACTACTATTGTCAAATGCAGTCTCAACAGTATGTTCAAAGTCCCTGCTCCTATGACTCACACAATAACTTCCTCTTTGCATTTAGTGCTAGGGTAAAAATGTCTTCCTTCCAAGTAACTTAACAGATAATAATAAATATGTCACATCATATTTTCCTTTTTTGTCCTGTCAGAAAGCTCAAACCTAAATTTCCTGTTAAAACAGCAACTCTCCTTAACCCAAGTTTCCTGTGACTTCTTCTCCTTGCCCTCTCCATTACATGGCACCTATTCCTTTATGCTTAATTTAGTGGTACCTCGAACACATGACACAACGTTCCTAGAGTCCACCAAAGCAAAACCTTCTTGAAACATCACTACCTGATCACCAAATGTGAAAGAATGTGCTTANGGCCTCTGGTAGCTCATTGTAGTTCACATCTTAGGTTAGCAGGAGCCTTGAAAAGAAGGTTAGACAGGGATTCTATCCAAGCATGGTATTGATTCCCTCTGTGACGAAATCAACTTACTGGGTGGAGGCCAGCATTGTTTAAAGGAAGCATCAGAATGTACTAGGGGTAAAACCTGCTTTATGAAACTTTTGTTTCACTTATGCCCAAGCTTTAGTATGACATGTTTTACTGTAAGTGATGATCAAAAGTTTGAAGTTTGTTAGTACTCGATGAGGATTCCCAGGATTAGAGTAAATCCGTGCTGTGAAAGGAAAGGAGGTGACTTAACTGCATAATTCTAAAGGACATTTAGAAATAATGCCAAGGCTCTTGCTTTAAGAGTTTTATGCACTTTGCTGATTAGTTTAAGAGGAGGCTAAAAAATGTGGGGCTTGTATATACAGGAATTGGACAAGGGTTAGCAATATGAAATAAAATAGGAGCAATGAATATGCTGAATAGCACCTTGTATTTATTTTGAACAATATATGATATTGACACGACTCATTAACATTAGTAGCATATTTTCAGTGAAGTATCATGCATCACTTTGGGAATAAGAGTTCTTAACATTTTAGGAATTTCTCATTTTATTCCTGACTCCTATTTCAAGTACAATAAATCATTCTATAGGATTACGGCCTGTATGCACATATGCACAAGCTAAGTGAGCACGGCTTTAAATCTTTTCAGTTCACTCTTTTAAGTCACTCTGTCTCAATTCACTGTTGCTAAGTAATTCCCGACTAAGAACAGCGACTTGGAAGTTTTAGATAGTGATTATGTCAATGGCAATCAGAGGTAAGAGATTCCTCACGTTCACTACCATGGCGCAGATTTTCCTTTAGTTGATACCTCTTCTCATTTTCCCCTCCGTATTGCTGCTGGTATTAAGGTAAATAACCAGAACACTGCATACCTGCATTTTATATTTTCAGCTATCCAAAAAAATATTTCATGGAAATATAATTTAGTATTATATCTCTGCATTTCACTAAGGTCTATATGAAATTAACATGAAAACTTCAGTGTTTCTTTTGCAAAATCACTACTATTGTCAAATGCAGTCTCAACAGTATGTTCAAAGTCCCTGCTCCTATGACTCACACAATAACTTCCTCTTTGCATTTAGTGCTAGGGTAAAATGTCTTCCTTCCAAGTAACTTAACAGATAATAATAAATATGTCACATCATATTTTCCTTTTTTGTCCTGTCAGAAAGCTCAAACCTAAATTTCCTGTTAAAACAGCAACTCTCCTTAACCCAAGTTTCCTGTGACTTCTTCTCCTTGCCCTCTCCATTACATGGCACCTATTCCTTTATGCTTAATTTAGTGGTACCTCGAACACATGACACAACGTTCCTAGAGTCCACCAAAGCAAAACCTTCTTGAAACATCACTACCTGATCACCAAATGTGAAAGAATGTGCTTAACAGCTCCAAGAAAACTTTAGGCACAAAAAAAAGCAGCAAAAAGATATTTGCTTATATTAATTCATCAACAAACAGCAATTAAATCCCTACTATGTAGCAGGCAGTTCACTGGATAATAAAGTGCCAAAGGTGACCATTCCTGTTTCAAATGGAATAAATCCTTCTATAGGATCACTTCCTCTGCAGAGGTTAACAGGGATGACTGAAATGCTGTTGTGGACTGAATGTGTGTTCCCCTAAAATGTCTATGTTGAAGCCCTAATCCCCAATGTGACTATATTTAGAGATACAGCTACAGATAATTACCACCTTTATGGAGGTAATTAAAGGTTAAATGAGGTCATCAGGACACAGCCCTGGTCCAATAGGATTAGTATCCTTACAAGAAGAGACAACAGAGAGCTTACTTTCCCTCTCTGCCATATGAGGACACAGCAAGAAGGTGACTGTTTACAAGCCAGCCAGACAGCCCACCAGAAAATGAATTGGTCAGCACATTGATCTGGACTTCCTAGCCTCCAGAACCGTGAGAAATACATTTCTGTTGTTTAAGCCACTCAGTGTATGGTATTTTGTTACAACAGCCCAAGCAGACTAATACAAAAGCCTTGAAATGTCTGTTCAAAGTCATTCTTCCACTAACACCTCTGGCAGAGAATGCCATACTAATTAGAAGTTCTTAGAAACTTCCTAATGAAGTCAACAGCAAATGGCAAGATTCAACTGAAAAGCCTCTGGTAGCTCATTGTAGTTCGCATCTTAGGTTAGCAGGAGCCTTGAAAAGAAGGTTAGACAGGGATTCTATCCAAGCATGGTATTGATTCCCTCTGTGACTTTAGACCTAACTGCTGTACCTAGACTTCAGCTTCCATAATGGGCATAATAAAATACACCTCTAAGGCTCACAACATGTTTTACATCCCTGAAAACATCAACTCAATAAATGTTAGGCTCTCTCTCTGGGACTCATTTATCCATCTGTGACATGAAGGAGGTAAACTATATCTACTGTTTATATGGCACCCAAGGGAAAAGAGGGCAAAGTGGCTCAGGGTCAGAACTGAGTTTCATTGTGCTTAGCACCAGGAAGATTCAATTGGTTTAAAAGAGACGACAGGAGAGCTAAATTTGGAAACCAAAGAACTAAATGATTTCTAAAATCTGATACAGCACGATGAGCATAAGAGTTTAAAATATAAGAGATAATACAATTCAGAAACAACTGTGAATTAATATTCCATAGCAAAGATTGTCATGTATAATGCACATTGATATCTAACCTTAAAAAGTTATTTTAACGCCAGGCACGGTGGCTCACGCCTGTAATCCCAGCACTTTGGGAGGCTAAGGCGGGCGGATCACAAGGTCAGGAGTTTGAGACCAGCCTGACCAGCATGGTGAAACCCTGTCTCTACTAAAAATACAATCACCTGGGCATGGCGGTGCACACCTGTAATCCCAGCTACTCAGGAGGCTGAGGCGGGAGAATCAGTTGAACCCGGGAGGTGGAGGCTGCAGTGAGC
This sequence comes from Rhinopithecus bieti, assembly GCF_001698545.2. Taxonomy (NCBI): domain Eukaryota; kingdom Metazoa; phylum Chordata; class Mammalia; order Primates; family Cercopithecidae; genus Rhinopithecus; species Rhinopithecus bieti. The sequence continues at coordinate 1,856,390 of NW_016804356.1, forward strand.
CAAGGTCGTGCCACTGCACTCCAGCTTGGGCGACAGAGTGAGACTTCATCTCAAAAAAAAAAAAAAAAAGTTATTTTAAAATATCTGTGTCAATCCAGTTGCATGGGTTCACATTCTAGCCCTGCCACATACTAACTGCTTATGTTTGGACAACTTGCCTAACTTCTTCATGCCTCAGTTTCCTCATTGGTAAGTTGGCCATAATGCTACCTCACTCATAGAGTGGCTGTGAGGATTAAATGAGTTAACACACAAAAAGCCTTTGAAACTGTGCCTAGCACATAGTAAGCACTAATTAAATCTGAGCTAGCGTTGCTCCTTAGGGAAATCCCTCCAGGTCAGTTAGTGTCCTGTCAATCTGTCATTTTAACACCACATAATATTTCATAGTATTAATGTACCATAATTTATTCAGCCCTCCTTCTGTTGATGAGTATCCCCTCTCTTTCTAGTTTTCATCTCCATGTGAACAATGTAGCAATAAACATCTAGTACTTTAAAAATTAGTCCATAAGAACTTTTTTTTATGTTAAAGTTAAGGTGTCAATTGTCCAGTAACCCCTTCCCATAAATGGCAAGATTTTTTTCAAGGCATCACATTAGCCTCTAACATTAGTTACGGTCCCCGGAAGGAAGTTCTAATCACCATATTACACTTAAATGAGAAGCACAAAGTCCAAACTTTAATAAGAGTTTGATCATCTCTTAGGACGTGCAAGGACTCCTTAATTACACTTAGCTGTCCTTTTCCAGTGAACAGAGTCAAGAGTGGGCTCAGGCTTTCTTTTTAGAGGTGCTAGCTGGTGATGGATAGTAAACAAAACAAATGGCTTTGGTTCAGCTGATTTATTCTAATCCTGCCTTTTCCCAGCTTACTCTTTGAGCTCTATTTATATCATGTGTCCAACCTCAAAGCCCACAGGTCAGTCAGTCACATGAGGACCAGAAGCTGGCCAGGGGAGGACTTGAACGAATGGACACTCATGTGAGCTCTACAGGGGCACAACTGCCACTCTGCCTCAGTTAACTTGACGTCACCATCTGAGATCGTTGACCTAGCATAGCAAGACAGTCAGAATTTCCCAGAAAGGCTGAAAATCCAGAATTCTGCATAACATCTCCTAATATAATAAGGTTGATGATTAATTTTTTTAATATAAAAGCATTGTGAGTCTAATAAAAGTTCCCCACAGGCTGTTATTTTGCCTGGATGTGTTACTGCTATTTGCCTTCAAAGGTACACCCTTCCTTACCTGATGGTCCCAATTTTAAATTATTAGATTGCACGTGTGAAACTGCCATTTTTCTAGATCAAAAATGGTCATGTCATACGGTTCAACATAGTATGAGCATGTACTCGGGACACTGACCCAAACTGATCTACTACATGTCGCCATCCTCCTCGTCTTACTATTTCACACAGAAAGAAAACCTTATCGCAGCGACTATTCTGTCATCTGGTGCATTCTATGTGGCAGGAACGTGTGCACAGTGCAATCTCAAGTCAAAGACAAACAACAGTCATGGTGAGATACACGCAACTTGCCCTACACACTAATTTATAAAACAGACACTCCTGATGGCCTGTCTGGATAACAGTGCACAAACCGCTCGCCTCCACTGAGCCCAGCGCAGCACGACTATGTTTCTCAAGGCAGTTACAAACTGGTGACCCTCCTAAATGACCTGGTTTGTGTCACCACCACGCTGACTAGTTTTGTCCTTCTGCCTCCATCAAAAGAACAAGTTAGTAGAACCTCCTTCCAGGGTTGCTGGAAAAGATTTAGAGCTTACCAAAAATAAAAAATAAAATAAAACATAAAAAGCAAAGAGTAGGATTAGGTGGATTAATGGCTACTCAGTGAAATGTACTTACATTTCACCACCGACCTGGATAAAGTACCTTGCCTGGGAAAGCCTGTTAAAACATTTAGAGATCACAGACCTCACTGAAGAAAAGCAGCCCTTGCAACTCATCAAGAACCATCTGATAATACCACAGAAAAATAAAAAGTAGTCCTCAATTCTGATTTTAAGAGAGATAGAGGAATCAAACCAGAAGAAATGTAAATAAACTCACCTTGGACCACAAGTTACATCTCAAGTAACAACTAAAAAAAAAAACAAAAAACAAAAAACTCTATAGTGAGTACAATTACTGAACACGCAGAAAGAATATGGATTGGGATAGCTAATATAAAGAAATTCAATAATTTACTAATTTTAATAATTTTCAATAATAATGAAAATTATTATTAGGGAGTCTAGGTAAATTCAAGCCAGCCACCAGATGAGTTGTATGTGTGAGATAAGGAGCTAAAAAAGAACAGACTCTAATTTCCATCTAATTCAATGTGATTAATACTGGAATTCACTTCTAGGCATTTTGTTTTAATGAAACACAGTAGATTTTAAAAAATCACTCTGGGAATATGATTGCTTGCTGGTTTAAAAAAAAAAAAACACACACTTAACATTAGTCTCAAGAGCACTTACTCAGAGGTTCAGCCCCTCAAAGCTAAAACTCTACTGTAGGATTTTCGTCCTAATATTGACACTGACAAACATGCAACCTGGAGTAAAACACATAACCTTTCTGCCACTGAAGCTGTTTACCTTTTAAGATTACTTCATTTTGATGGGGAGTATAGGGAGAAGAGCCCGCCCAAGCTATGAATGAATCACTTGAGATGTTACCTTCTTGAACAACCCCAAGGAGAATTAGTCACTTCCTCACAGTTCCCAGACAGGGACTCTCTACATACCTCATCCTAGCACTTCCATGCTTGTGGAGCGGTCTCCTCCAGCCTTATTATTCCTAGAATCAGCCCTTCCACCTAGACCACTGCCTGGAACACAGGAGGCCTCCATGAGTGTTGGCTCAGTGAATGGAATGCACATCAGCCGATCACTGGGGAGGACACCTGCAGACAAGGGAGGTGAAGCTGTGCTCCAAGCCGGGTCTACACAGAGGAGAGTAGGCACTGGTGGGCTATATAACCTAAAGCAAGGGGAAGAGCACTTTTACTGGATGTGTCATCTCTGGACTGCTTACCATGCGTGTGTTTTTAAGCAGGTCACTGGGGGGGATGTGGCAGTTAACTTCAAGGCACAAGCCTAGGGAGGCTCTCTGTCTTCAGGCATTTCTGATTTGCAGAACATCCAGTTCAATTCTAAAGTCAGGTCTCATAAGAGAGCTCATTCCGAAGAGGACTGTTCCATCTGAATTTCAATTTTTAAAAACTGAATCCACTGGCCCCTGTTCAGCATGTAGAAGCCACACAAAACATGGCAGGCTACTATAAACGAGGGCTTTCAATAATTCTATGTGAGCATACAGAGATGATATAAAACACTGAACAACAACATGAAGAACAGACAAGAGCCCACAACAGCCCTCGAAATCCATGTCAGGGAACACTCCATCAGGCACTAGACTGTAGGCAGGACACATTCCTACAGAGAAAATCTGACTTTCATATTCAGTGAAAGGTCACTTTGAAGTCCTTGCCCCCTGCAAACTCAAAGTCCAATGATCTGGCAATACTGAAAAACTTCCTGTTCTGCTTGGAGGGGATAATCCAACTCCTCCCAGCAAAACCCACTTGTTTTACTGATTAAATCAACAAAATGGAAGCCAACATTCCACAAAGAAATGTCTATTGCTATTCACGCAGATAAACAGATACACCCACTGGCAAGGCCAAAAGGCACAAGTGTCCTGGTTTGAATATGTATGGTGTGGTGGCTTCTGATTCCTTACTGCTCCAACCTCAAGCCACCTGTAAATGGGAAGGGCTCTAAATGCAAAAAGAAGAGCCAGTCCCTACTTCCAGGTCAGTACCACTCCATTCCCTCTCTGCAGCTATAGGCATGTTGGCTTTGCATAAATAAGAAAAAGGAATCCCTCTGACTGAGCACAATGGGGTGCAGGGCCTGATATGCGGACTACACTCAGTTAGGGGGAAAAGCTCTTTTCTCCCAGCTAATTGCATCAGAGCTTGTGGGCTAAACAAGGGTTGGATTTTCAGCCTCCAGGGGCAACATACAACCTTGGTAGCCTTCGATCAAAGGTTATTAGCCTATCCACAGCCCATGCCCTATTAAAAAAAAAAAAAACTAAAACTAAAGTTGGTGTCTAAGCCCCAGTAAAACAACTCCAGAGCCAAGAGGTAACCCCATGGGAAGGCCCTGGATTTGGGCAGATTTTTTCGAAGCCTCAGGAAGAGGATAACTACATCAGCCACACCTAAGATGTCTGTTTAAAAAGCAGATTCTTAACCCTATATCCAACCTATTGAATCGCAATTATTGCAACTGGAGGCCTGAAATCTGCATATTTAATTAGCTTCTCTAGCAATTCACCCACATCCTTAGATTTGAGAACCATGGGTCCCTCCTGGGTATCAGCTTCTCTCGCCACACCTCTGCCAGGATTCTAGGGTTTGGGGAAAGTAATCAGTCAGGGGCTATTAGGAAAATGGAAGCAATACTATGTAACACAACAGATATTATTTAATATGAAGATCTCATTCAACAGGTGCTAGAGAATGGAAAAGACTGAGTAACATAGAGTTACTCAGGAAGCAGTAGGAAGCAGCTACCACTCCAGGGGTAGGGCTGTAGGAAACAAAGGGGGGAGGTGGGGGTTATCAGAATCCACATATTTAGGAGGAAACCCACAGGGCTGGGACCCTGATCTCTAAAGAGGAGCCGTTTCTGAAGGTCCACATGGGACTGGGATGGCATCTCAGGGGGTGCCAGGAGGCTGGCTCCAAGAGGTAGAAGGAAACCAACTACTGCTGGCAGAGGGAAAGACCCTTTCCGAAGCTAAGCTGACAAGAACAGTAACAGGATGAAGCGTGTCCCTTCTCCCTCCTGCAGTCTTCCAGAATTCCCCTGGTGCCCCCATTAGCAGAGCTTAACAGAGAAACAGCAGGTAAAGAAGGAACGTGGAAAGTGGTCTGCTGACTACCAACCCAATACCCCAAGCAGATTCTAGGAAGGTCTATCTGGAGCTTAGAGGAAATCGCTTAATAAGGAGCCAAGGGAGTGTGACCTCCACCAGCTCCAAAAAGAGGCTGGGGCTTTTCCAAGCTCCATTAACAATGGCCAGGCTTTTTTAAAAATTCTCATTTCACTCTATTTTCCAACACAATTACTAAAATCATCCTTTTTAATATCTAACACTCTCCAAATGTTTACTCTGTACTTCTAAACCCTGCCCCATTCCACCCCAATCTACTTCCTCTGGATCGAGTAGTGGTTATGACTGAGGGTCTGGGGTCACACAGCCCCAAGTTATGTGACCTTGGACAAACTGCCTGTGTGCTTTGTGCTGCACATTCCCCAATTATAAAAAGCTAATGAAAATAGCATCTACCTCACAGGAGGGCTGTAAATATTAAATGAGACTATACATGTAAACGTAGTAATATAAATGTACCTGTCTGGCACTGAAGTGTTTAATAATGTTTTGACTGTTGGGGTTAATAGTATCCACATGATTATCCCAGACACCTGGATAGAAACTAGAACTAGGTCCACTACACCTTTTGAGAAAATGCCTGCTCATCCCTCCCTATGATCAGCTCTGCTCCCACTCAGCCCCAGTTCCTGCCAGCTACCTATCAACTCCCCCTCCTGAAATCCCACTCCTGAGGGCCAGCACTGACAACTTTCATATGGTAATGATTGGGCGCAGAGAAAATTATGCCAGGAAAGTGATTCATTGTTCAAGATACAATTAGTCCCACTTCTCAGGTAACTAAACAGCCCTGGCTACCACATCCATGATGCAGCAAGTAACTAAAACATTTCTCCTACTCAAGGACACAGGAAAAGAAAGTCCACTCACTTTAATGCCACCTCTCCATCTGATCTGATTGCACTTATAATCCAACTCCTGCTTATCCTGTCTCCTCTGACAACCTGAGGTCCTCCCCTACGTTACAACCGCGGAACAGGAAGTAAGATCACCCTCTGCATGGTAGAAGTCTTCCTTCCCCTTCTCTTGACATACTTTCACCCAGAAGCAGGGGCATGATGCCACAGTCTGAAATGATGGCAGAAAATAAGAGCCACAAAGGAAGAGGATACCAACTGCAGGAACACAAATGTCCAGTGCAGTGAAAAGCAGTGTCTTGGCAACCCAGGAGGCCCTGAGGGCATCGTTGAGTGAGAAAGAAAAATTAAAAGACACAGCCTCATGAAGGGCACGGAACACCTGCTAAGCCCCAGTGGAAGCAGCGGCATGCTGCAGTCTCTGCCTCCAGCAGCCCCAGCCCAGAGTTCCTCCTAAGCGAGGCCACCTGCAGATCCCACAATACCATGAGTCGGAGCCTGGCAGGACATCAGGAGAATGTTCCCTCCTTTAGTCTTGGGGCTGGGGGCTAAAGTGTTAGGACTGTGTCGTATTGAAAGATGTGGAGACAACATAAGGGGTCACCCGGGTGTGCTGTGAAAACGTCGCTGCTCATTTAGTTAGTATGGGATGGGTGTGAGTTCTACATTTCTCAAGTTCCAGGTGATGTGATGCTGCTGGTCCATGTCCCTAAATTATCCCCAAAGGGGCCAAGTACCCACCTCCTAACAAGGGAATAGACTTTAGGCCCCTATGGAAGGAACTGGAAAGGAGTCCCGAGGCATGGAAAAGCAGATGCCTCAGCAACAGGGACAAGAGGTGCCAGTCTGGGAAGGGTCTCGCCTGCCTGCAAGCATCCAGAAGGAGCAGATCCACTCCAAAGAATCATAATTAAGGAATTTAAGTGTATTGGGCTATTCAAAAATGAAGATTCAGTCGAGCATGGTGGCTCATGCCTGTAACCCCAGCCCTTTGAGAGGCTGAGGTAGGCAGATCACTTGAGGTCAGGAGTTCAAGACCAGCCTGGCCAATACAGCGAAACCCCTTCTCTATTTAAAAAAACAAAATAATAAAATAAAATTAGCTGGGCATGGAGGTGCAGGCCTGTAGTCTCAGCTACTCAGAAGGCAGAGGTGGGAGAATAGCTTGAACTTGGCTGGCAGAGGTTGCAGTGAGCCAAGATCATGCAACTGCACTCCAGCCTGGGCAACAGGGCGAGACTCTGTCTCAAAATAAATTAATTAATTAAAGTAAAATAAAAACAAAAATGAAGATTCAACACTCCATTCCATAATGTGTAAGTTTACTAGTTTATTTTTCGGGTGTGCTTTCCAGAAATTCACTACAAATGAAAGATGAAAACAACTCCTGCCTTAGTAGAAATTAATAGAAAAGGCATAATTAAATTTCAGAATTATTTCCAGCACCTATGGTTGAAATTAAGTTGGACTTTATCTGGAAATTTATTTTATTAATCCAGAAAACATGATACCTCAAACATTATGGGTAAAGATATAAACAAAGTTGAACAGTCAGCTCATTGCATCTGTTTTTATTCAACTTATGTTGAGCCTCCAGTCACACTCACATTAAATAAACTTGATAACACTACGTCTAAATTCAATCTATACAAGTTACTGGGTATGATTTTACAAGAAAGGAAAGCATTACAAGTATTGATTTTTTTTTTTAATTGAAAGTACTTTCTTACAGCCTGAGGCCCAGGTCCCCGCATGTATGACACATCTCTAACTAGAAGCAGACGGAGAGCTGCTTAGGATAGCATGAGTTTCAATATGACTTACAGTCACACATTTACTTTTTTTTTTTTTTTTTTTTTTTTTTTTTTTTTTACAGCTAGGCTGATTAGATTGATAAGTACTTGTTAAACTGACATTTTCACAGATGAACTTTATTTCCTCTCTCTTTCATTTACTCAAATGATACGAAGTATTTAGTTTTACATCCTCATTGTCAAGTTTTTGTAACTAACATTTCTACCTTGAACTCTAAGCTCTCAGAAGACATAAGCTAGGCAACATAATGAGACCCCATCCCTACAAAAATTTTTTTAAAAATTGGCCAGACATGGTGGCACATACCTGTAGTCCTAGCTAGGGAGGCTGTGGTGGGAGGATTGCTTGAGCAGAGGAAGTTGAGGTTGCAGTGAGCCACGATAGCACCACTGCACTCCAGCCTGGGCAACAGAGCAAGACCGTGTCTCAAAACAAAACCACCAAAAGACAGTTACCTACCACTGATTTGCCTCATTTGCTGCCAAGATAACTCTCCTGCACATAATTTAATAAAGTCCAGTCAGTGGCCATGCTCTTCAGTTTGGACTCCAAGCTGTAGCCTAGTAGCTACAGTATGTGAACAAAAATCCTGTAAAAGCCCAAAATTCAGATTCAATCTCTGTAAAAGTCCAAGATTCAGATTCAATCACCTGATGTGTCAATTAGCTACCCTTTGTTAGCTGCCAAAGATAATACTTAAGTCCATCCAGTTAGAGTAACAAGAACAAAATGAATGGATGAGTATAAGAATTCCACCACTACGGGCTGGGATTACGGTGGCTTACGCCTGTAATCCCAGCACTTTGGGAGGCCTAGGTGGGTAGATCACCTGAGGTCAAGAGTTCAAGACCAGCCTGGCCAAAATGGCAAAACCCCATCTCTACTAAAAATCCAAAAATTAGCTGGGCGTGGTGGTGGGCACCTGTAACCCCAGCTGCTCAGGAGGCTGAGGCAGGAGAATCACTTGAACCTGGGAGGTGGAGGCTGCAGTGGGCCAAGATCATGCCATTGCACTCCAGCCTGGGTTACAAGAGCGAAACTCCGTTTCAAAGGGAAAAGAAAAGAATTCCACCACTATAAATGGGAATGGGGTGGGAAGAAGTTATCAAATACATATGATCTACTCATTATGCATAATAATTATAATAATGCCTTCTTCACATTAATAGCATCTTGGAGTTACAAAGAACCTCAAATTATAGTCTATATGATCACCTCCAACTTATATATGATACAATAATGAAGAATATGTACTTGTTTATTCATTCAACATATTTCACTGAGCTTCTAGTATGTGCCACATCCTATTTAGGGTGGTAGAAAGGAAGCTCAGAGCAAAAAGTATCTGCCTTCCTAGAGTTTACACTTCATGTGAGAGGAGATGTGGATTTAAAAGCATCATAAACGGCTGGGTGTGGTGGCTCACGCCTGCAATCCCAACACTTTGGGAGGCCAAGGAAGGTAGATCACCTGAGGTCAGGAGTTCAAGATCAGGCTGGCCAACATGGTGAAACGTCATCTCTACTAAAAATACAAAAAATTAGCTGGGCGGGCACCTGTAATCCCAGCCACTCGGGAGGCTGAGGCAGGAGAATTGCTTGAACCTGGGAGGCAGAGGTTGCAGTGAGCTGTGATCATGCCACTCCACCCTAGAGCAAGACTCTGTCTCAAAAAAAAAAAAAGTATAAATAATTTCAGATTGCAATAAGTGCTACAACAAAAATAAAATTGGTGGGGACAATATTTGAGCTATGGTGGTTAGAGAAGCCTCTCTCAGGTGGTGACATCTGGGCTGATGAGAAGGGGCTGGCCATGCAAAGATCTGAGCATTCTAAGATGAAGGGCAGCATGGGCAAAAGGCCTCAGATAGGGATCAGTTTGGAGAGGTCGAGGGACAAAGACAGAGGCAGTGTGGCTGGTGCTTGTCAACTAAGAGGCAGGTGGAAAAGAGGTGGTAGGACAGGTTGGCAGGAGACTAAACACAGGGAGAGAGTCCTTAGACCAAGGTGAGTACTTTAAAGGATTTTGAAAAAAAGAATTACAGAATCTGGCTTACATTGTACAAAGGTCACTCTGGCTGCTATGTGTAGATAAGATTGTATGTAGGGCAAGAGTAGGCACAGAATGGTTGTTTAGGGTGTTGCTGTAGATGTGCGGGCATGAGTCAACAACAGCAAGTGCTAGGATAGACAAAGTAGAGAAGAAGAAAAGTAAAGTGGTTGGATTTGAGAATATATTTGGACATAGAGCCACAGGACTTGCTGATAGATTGGAAGTTAAATGCACAGGAGTAGACGTTTAGGTACTAAAACTAAATATGTAATCACCTCTACTATAATCATCACTCCATTTTGTAAAGAATGGCCTTGATTCCTCTTCACCCATCCCAAAACCCTGCCAACGCTGGCCCATCCACCGGAATATGTTCTGCGTGCTCCAGATGTCAATTTGAAAGGCTTAGGCTGCCACTACTGTTCAATGAACCTCCAACATCAGGAACAAGGAAGGGTGAGAATGAAGGGGAAGGAACAATAAAAACCGAGAAGGGGATGTGCTTCCCATGTTCAAGAGATATTTCGGGGGAAAGAACCGTCCAATCACATCTTACAAATGGGTATTCATGTGTACTGCCCTCCTATAAAGAAATGTTACACAAAACCAAAAAATATGTATGTAAATATCCAGTATTTGTAGGCATTTTTTCCATCCAACTCTTTTTCTTGTAAAGGCTTAAAAGAAATAGTTAATTTGTTCATTAAAACTAAACCATACTGGCCGGGTGCAGTGGCTCACGCCTGTAATCCCAGCAGGGATTTGGGACGCCGAGGTGGCCGGATCCCTTGAGGTCAGGAGTTCGAGACCAACCTGGTCAAGATGGTGAAATTCCGTCTCTACTAAAAATACAAAAAAATTAGCCGGGTGTAGTGTAATCCCAGCTACTTGGGAGGCTGAGGCAGGAGATCGCTTGAACCCGGGATGCAGAGGTTGCAGTGAGCCAGGACTGTGCCATTGCACTCCAGCCTGGGCAAAAAGAACAAAACTCAGTCTCAAAAAAAAAAAAAGTAAAAATAAAACCATACTAAACAACAATGACAACGAGTGTATTAAAAAGCCCATTGCCCAAACACAACTATTTTCATGATTGCATATTCCACTGCAATCTTTACTCACACACACACGCACATGATGTACTCACATTTATAGCCACAATAATTATGACTTTCAATTGTGCTATTGTCATTGAGAATTAGATCCCAAACACTTTTCATGTTTCTAAAACCTACTAATAATTATATTAATTGTGGTACAACATCCCAACATGTTATTGAACCATAAACTATTGCCTTTAGCCCTAAGACTAAGCACTTGAATTCTCCTTTATCTCAGTGTTGTGTAATAATTTCAAAGGGATAACACCTTTGGTACAAATAAAAGCTAAAACGATGTCAAGTTTGTAAGCTTCAAGTCTCTTGAAAAGTTGCTGTATTTGGCAATTCATTACATTGCTTATAAAACCATTCACCTATCAATGACTTCCCAAACCAAGTAAGTAAAAAAAAATAGATTTCAGTTAGGAATTATTTACCGATGATACTAGAATAACTCACAAAGCACAACAGGAAATTGTCTGAATCTGATCTAAACCAGAGTGTGTGCATTTGTCCTCACTGGTGAATCAAATATGGACTTGGCACATCGTACTCACCAGCACTGTAACTTCACAAAGTCTCAGCGTTCACTAGGTGACTAAATGCTATTGGCAAGAGTCCACAGATGAAACGCTTCAAGAGACACTCTCTGAATGTTTTAAGGGTAGTTTTACATTAAAATAGTTTACTATATTTAAACATGTTTGAGTAAATTTAGAACTGTAAATATAACATACAGATAAATGTTAGAGAGAGAGATTACTATACTGTATTCTAAAGGTGTCTTTCATTTAAGGCTTGCTAACTCCTCAATGCACATCTTAAAAAGTTTCACCTGCTTATGCAATTGCTAGTTTCCCAGCTGTCTCCAGAATCTTTGCTGTGGCATCATATTTTGGGCAATGCTAAAAGTAGCAGGGGGCAGGGGAAACTTCAGGGACTTCAGGCTTCAGGCAATGTTTAAAAGAAAAATCCTATATTCCTTATACCCTAATACTTAGGGGGTTACACTATTCAGTGGACATGAGTTAATAAAACCACTGAGGTTTGCTCTCAGCCTCAAAAGAAAGCCAGCAGCAGCCTCTCTATGAAAACTCTCAAACAGCCCTGGAGACCAGCATATGTCACCTCTTCCCTGTTTTTATTTGTTAACCTTAACTTGGGAGACCCATCCTTTTAGGAGAACATCTGAAGAAGAAAAAGAAGTGGCTATCTACAGATAAGACACCATCACAGGAGAAACTGGACTCCATCCTGGAAAACTGGGAAAATTATTCCATTTTACAAAATTGTATTGTATTTCAAAGCCACAGATGAAGGAATTCCATGATAATTTACTTTGTAAAAGGAAATGGTAATCCTGTATTTTAACTTTTCTTTCTTTTTTTTTTTTTTAGACAGAGTCTCACTCTGTCGCCGAGGCTGGATTGCAGTGGTGTGATCTCAGCTCACTGTGACCTCTGCCTCCCAGGTTCACACGATTCTCCTGCCTCAGCCTCCTGAGTAGCTGGGATTACAGGTACAAGCCACCATGCGCAGCTAATTTTTGTGTTTTTAGTAGAGACAGGGTTTCACCATGTTGGTCAGGCTGGTCTCGAACTCCTGACCTTGTGATCCACCCGCCTCAGCCTCCCAAAGTGCTGGGATTACAGGCATGAGCCACCATACCTGGCCATATTTTAACATTTATATCAATGCAGATTTTCACAATTTCTGGCAAGGCTTACACTGAAAAAAGAGCCCAAAAGGACATCCAAATTCTTTGGACAACACATATTCAGCCATATCAAATATTGCTTGAAATAATTAAGCTGTCAGCAAAGCCTTGGAAATATTTGGGCTGTAAGAGTATCTGGAACTCATATTTGATTTCAAGATAGTATCTGACCTGAATCACAATCTCTCACATTCTCCAGCAACAACCAAAATGACCCAATAGGGCCAACAAAATAACGTTCCATTTTCCATTCACCTTCATTTCTCTCTTGAATGTTAAAGTAACATTTTCATGAACTTTTAAAATCTATGCATCAAAAACCATACATCAAAACACACGAAAAGTGGGAAAGGCTATGAGTGATTAGACAAAAACATCCATGGAAATATTAAATGCCATGAAATTAGCCTTAGGGATCAGCACACGTTAAACTTACAAGACACATACACGCCAAACTACTACCTTACTTCACTCTCAACCCTAAAACAAGCATATTCCAAGGAAACCACCAGTTAAAATGGAAACTTAGGCTGAGCATGGTGACTCACAACTCTAATCCCAGCACTTTGGGAGGCTGAGGCAGGTGGACTGCTTAAAGCCAGGAGTTCAAGACCAGCCTGGCCAACATGGTGAAACCCCATCTAGCACTTTGGGAGGCTGAGGCAGGTGGATTGCTTGAAGCCAGGAGTTCAAGACCAGCCTGGTCAACATAGTGAAACCCCATCTCTACTAAAAATACAAAAAAAAAAAAAATTAGCCAGGTATGGTGGCATGCGCCTGTAACCCCAGCTACTTGGGAGGCTGAGGCACCAGAATTATCTGAATCCAGGAGGCAGACGTTGCAGTGAGCCAAGATCATACCACTGTACTCCAGTCTGGAAAACAGAGCAAGACTCTGTCTCAAAACATAAAAATAAATAAAATAAAATAGGAACTTAAAATCTATTCTGTTAAACACATTCTCATTTTCACCACCATTTAACCATTACATGTTTGCCTTTAATTTTTGTATCAGTTTGTAAAGAATTATATGGCCTCTGGTTTTATTTTTATGAAATCCACAGAAATGTCTACCTGCCAACGGGCTCAGGGGTCCATCATCATCAGACAGAACTCAGGTAAATTAAGACTTATTTGACAGACATCTTAAATGCGGCGGTGGAAAAATTAGCAACCCAGAACAACCTAGCTCCTGGGTTCAAATTTTTCACCTAAGATTCATATTCACAGCTTTGAACTCAATAAATTCAACCGCCAGGACCTGAAAGGGAGTTCTCGTGGCAGAAAATTGCCAACAAGGAGTTCAAACTTTTAAAGGCACATCTCATATGGTTTACATTTTCCAACTGCACTCCCCAGTGGACTTTTAATTTCTACCTCACACTTTCATTTATTAAATATATGATGAGAAAGTCCTTCCGAGGTTTTCTTTTTAACTATTTTGGATTCACAGCCCACGCTGGAGAGGCCAAACCATAGCTGGCAGCGAGACACTGTGTCTGGCAGAAAGGTGTGGGTGGAGCATGGCCCACAGAAAGAGACCTCTGAGAACACACGCAAACCCCGCATTCCAGCACACAGAAGCACTGATGCATATTTATGGGCAGGCCTGGGCCATTTATTTTGTCCCTATGTCAGGAAATTACAAACATTCGTTTCAGGAGCCAGCAAGCTCTGGCCATCATGAGTCCACACAGTGAGCCGGCCTCCCACCCTCAAACCACAGCTGCAAAAAGAAACTCCTTAAAATCACAAAGCAGTCGATATTATAGATTGCCAGGCGTAATTCAATGAAAGAAGAGATAAACTAGACACAAATAATTTACAAGTAGAAGGAATGTGGTCACGTTTCATCCCATTCCTAAAGGAATTCAGTTTAGAGCTAGGAGGAATCCCGTCCATGTTTCACTTCTGGTTCCCAAACCCTTCCAAGAGCCACTGAGAATCAAAACCACCCCACTTTTAATCTGCCCTTCCTCACCCCAAGTCACAATTCCCTCAGCCAATGAACAGGGAGATTTCTCTACCCTGAGTTCCTAAGCTCGTTCCCAAAAGACTTCTTAGGACACTAAGTCAAAATAATGTTCAAGGAGACAATCCAATAAAAAGATATCTCTAGCTGTCATTAAAAGCAAGAACAAAGAACAGCTTTGTCCTGCTTGAAAGAGCTCTGAAAGATTATTCTCTGTCAGTGAGCCCAGAGAAACAGAAAACAACTAGCCAGAGATGGAGCTTCCTGAGAAGTTTGGGCCCCCCCCCCACATGGTCACCTGGTTGCCATAAAGGCCAGGATTTCTCCAAATGTTATCTGTGGACCACCTGCATCAGAAACAACTGCGTTACTGCGACAAAGACAAATTCCCAGACTCAGCCAAACTTCCTAAACAGAATGTCCAGGGATGCAACCTGAGGACCAACATGTATAACAAGCTGCCAGGAACTCTTCTGCACAGTAACATTTGAAAAACCATCATCAAATTCAAACTATACTTTTATATTTCCCAGAGTTCTATTTTCTCCAACAGAAATCATGGCTACAGTACAGTAAAACACAAAGTCCCTTCTTACAAGTGCTACTTATCGTTAGTATAGACACATTCACTTATACTACTGACAACCCTATGAAGTATTTTAACCCCATTTTATGTCTGAGAAAACTGAGGCCCCAGGTCACACTTTTCTTAAGTGACAGAAGAAAGATTTGTACCCAGGTCTCTCTGACATGACTCCCTCTAACAAGCAGGAGACATAACTGCTTCTTGCTTTCCTAGTGGTCATTTACAGATGGTTGGCCATGATGCTCTGTCCAACCCCAGCCCAAAGATAACCACTTCCATCATTTGCATCAGTGACCAAACTGCTAGAATGCTGCATCTGGATCAGGTCACTACAACTTCAGAAACATAGTATGTGAAGCATCTGGGAAATATCCAGAGAGATTAAAAAAAAAAAAAAAGAGTAAATAGGCTGTAAAACAATAAATTTTAAAAGTGAACTGAGACGAAGCTGGGAGAGTATGATCATATGCAGAGTATGGTGAGCGTGCATTTCCATTTCCCCTTAAGAGCAACAAACTGAAGTATGCAGGACTCAAGTCAGATATATTGACGAGTGCAATACTGGCATGGAGGTTATAGGATGCTATTGACGGGAAGATTGTCAACAGAGGACCTCTATCAGTAGAACAGCATTTCTCCACCTTGGCAATACGGACATTTTGGGCAGGATAATGCTTTGTTGTGGGGTACTGTCCTGTGTCCTGCAGATGTTTAGCAGCATCCCTGGCCACAGCATTTCCCCACCTCTCCCCAGGCGCAATAACCAAAAATATATCCAGACACTGGCTCAGGGGAGAGAAGGCAAAATCTCCCTCAGCTGAGGACCATTAGAGGGGTTCTTCCTGAAAAAAGAAAGAGAAAGGGGAGTGGGGTAAAGGAAGAACCAGACATCCTTTCGACACATTAAGGTCCTGGCTAGCTCAGTCATGGAAAACTAAAACTTCCTGAAGGAAACATGGAGGAACTATGGATTATCCAAAAACAGAATAATCTGCCTGAGATGTCCAAGAATCAACTGCCCTCAGGAAAAGAACAAAAAAGAAAAGATGAAGACAAAAGAAAAGAAACGGGATCATTTTGCCTTGGTCATATAAAGTTAGGACTCCACAGACATCCACCCCTAGGAAGGTGCTTTATCCAAGGTAGAGTTTACGAGAAAGAACATATCAGAGCTGTCACCAGTGTCAGAGTTGAGTCTTCCTTGTTTTTTTTTTTGAGATGGAGTCTCACTCTGTCACCCAGACTGGAGTACAGCGGTACGATCTTGGCTCTCTGCAACCTCCAACTTCTGGGTTCAAGCAATTCTCCTGTCTCAGCCTCCCAAGTAGCTGGGACTACAGGAGCCCACCACCATGCCCGGCTAATTTTTGTATTTTTAGTAGAGAGGGGGTTTCACCATATTAGTCAGGCTGGTCTTGAACTCTTGACCTCAGGTGATCCATCCACCTCAGCCTCCCAGAGTGCTGGGATTACAGGCGTGAGCCACCATGCCCAGCCAGAGTTGAGTCGTCTTATCACTTAAAATGGTGTTGACGTGATAGTGAGACTAAACATCCTGGAATGTGAAACATGGGAAAAGAAAGGGGGAAAAACACAGGCTGCTCTATCTTAAGGGCCCCAGGCACTTGAAAACACAGTAAGATTATAAGGTTTGAAGAATGGATATGTGTTCTTGAAACGTTTGTGAAAGGCACCAGGTGCTAGCTGGCAAAGTAGAACAACTACAGGGATTCTGAAGGTTTAACAGGGACAGTCTACATGTCAAGGGACATTTACTAAATGCCTAAATACACAAGGTACTATGCTGGGAATTGTACATAAAGCGAGGTCACCATACCTTGCCTCACCCCTTGCCTCACCTTAAGGCAACTTTAAAAGCAGGCAGTAGAGACATACAAGCAGGAGTTTCCTCAGCCCACCAAGGTTATCCCACCACCTCGCTCCCCATCCTCCACCAACCATTGCCAATACAAAGGAAACAACCTGTCATTCAAATAGGAAGATCTAGCGGGAAATCTAGCCACATCAGAAACAAGAGTCAAGTTACAGGAGAGATCAACAGTCCCTCAACCCCCTGCCCAGGGAAGGCAAGACCTGGATCTACAGCACATTTAGGACTCAACTGTCCCACTGGTAGGCTGGAGGAAACCATTCTGAAGTGCTTTTCCTGCCAACAAGTCAATTCAGGTTCACAACCTACCAAACATTGAGGTCTCTAGCAGTGAGAAAAGCTACAGAAAGTATCAGCCCCTCTAAAGATTGTCCTTGTTCCCATGCTACAGTCTGAATTAGGCATAACAGCAGGTAAAAAGGAGATGATCGTTTTTAATGGTTATTTTGTGTTACCTCAAATGCTAATAATGCACACAATAAACTCTATACCAAGGCAAATTTTTAAATCCCTGGAAGTCCTTTTTCACTACATCCAACAAAATTATCACCGCAAGTTCCCTGGGCTTTCAGTTGTATATGCTCAGAGAATACGAATTCCTTTGTATACTGGTGTAAACCAAAAACAATTAAGAAGGCAAACCAGCTTGGTTAAATGTAATAAACTGCATTGAAATTTACTTTGAAATGTATGGAAAAAGAAACAAGATGGATCAATGGATGAATAAAGGGGGTGGAGAGATGAACAGATAAGTGATAAAGCAAGTATGGTAAATATGAATGGGAGAATATAGGTATGGAGAGATGGGTATTCAGTATCAATTTTAACTTTGTTGCATGTTTGAAAATTTGTAATGAAAATGTTGAAAGCAATTTTTAAATAACACTGCATTTATTTTAGAATAGAAGGGGAAAATGAATAATATATTAAATAAAACCAGTTATAAAACATTATGTACAACTTTATTGCAAATTTGTGAATATATAAAAAACACCAAAATATTAATTGTAGTTATCTTTTGAAGATACCATTATGAGTGACTTTTACTTTCTTCTTGGTCCTTTTCTGTATTTTCCAATTTTTCTTCAATGAGCATATACTGAATTGCAATAAAAATTTACTTTGAGGCCGGGCACGGTGGCTCAAGCCTGTAATCCCAGCACTTTGGGAGGCCGAGACGGGCGGATCACAAGGTCAGGAGATCGAGACCATCCTGGCTAACCGGGTGAAACCCCGTCTCTACTAAAAAATACAAAAAAACTAGCCGGGTGAGGTGGCGGGCGCCTGTAGTCCCAGCTACTCGGGAGGCTGAGGCAGGAGAATGGCGTGAACCCAAAAGGCAGAGCTTGCAGTGAGCTGAGATCTGGCCACTGCACTCCAGTTTGGGCGACAGAGCGAGACTCTTTTTACAAAAAAAAAAAAAAAAAAATTTACTTTGTAATATTAAATCTTAAAAAAATAAAATTTCTGAAGCCAAATCTAAATTACTTGCTATGGAAAATTATTTTATATATATGGACTGGGCATAGTGGCTCATGCCCATAATCGCAACACTTTCAGAGGCTGAGGAAAGGGGAGCAGGTGTGGGGGGGGATTGCTTGAGGCCAGGAGTTCAAGACTAGCCTAGTCAGTATAGCAAGACTCCAACTCTACAAAAAATAAAATTAGCCAGGTGTGGTGGCACATCCCTGTAATCTCAGGTACTCAGGATGCTAAGGTGGGAGAAGAGCTTGAGCCCAAGAGTTCAAGGCTGCAGTAAGCCATGATGGTACACTCCAACCTGGGCAAGATGGCAAGACCCTGTCTCAACAAAATAAAAAATAATTTTAAAATAAAGAAAATTATGTCAATTATAATACATTTTCTTATAACGAATTTTTTGTATATGCATTCAACTCCCTTAGTGGCAAATTTTTGAAAAAGTGTCTCAGTAGAACACAATCCTATAATCCCTTATCTTGTCAATTAAGGCATCAAAAACAAGGAAATGTGTTTTAGCAATCAGTTCCCTTTAAACAGATTTTCAAATCAAAGCCCCCAATTCATATAACTCTACTAGTTCCATAATATTCATCTGGTCTACCACCAAGGCACAGCATACTCTCTGTAGTTACCACAATCACTGACAGCAATGTCCTCATGGGGGCCTCCTTTTGCCTCCACATAGGCCCACAGCTGGCATATCTATCCACATCCAGTGCATACAGCCCAACTCCTACCTTTCTGGCACAAGCACAGGAAAACACCTGATGAGTCAAGTATTGCAGCAGAAACAAGACCTAGACTCTTTTTTTTTCTTTTTTTTTGAGATAGAGTTTCACTCTTGCTGCCCAGGCTGGAATGCAATGGCATGATCTCCACTCATCGCAACCTCCGCCTCCTGGGTTCAAGTGATTCTCCTGCCTCAGCCTCCCAAGTCACTGGGATTACAGGCATCCACCACCACGCCCAGCTAATTTTTGTTATTTTTAGTAGAGATGGGGTTTTGCCATGTTGGCCAGGCTGGTCTCTAGCTCCTGAGCTCAGATGATCCACCCACCTCAACCTCCCAAAGTGCTGGGATTACAGGCATGAGCCACCGCACCCGGCCGAAATCTGGACTCTTGATTCCCCGTGTGACTTTGGGCAGATCACATAACCCCTAAATATAAAATGGGAGTACTTTTCTCAGCATAGTACATCCTTTAACATTTTATGGTGTTATGGATCTACAAAACAGACACCCAATATTCCACTCACTTCTGGCACAGAATTAAAGAAATGAAAAAATAAGGACTTCTTAAAAGGATATCTTTAAGGGTCCAGTATTCAAAGACAGTGATCAATCTCAAGTGATTAAGAAAGAGAAAGCTCACATACATCTTCATGCTTCTTATAGTACCCTGAGAACAGAGGCAGGAAGACTAATGGAAACCTCCATTAAAACAAGCTGGATCTACAATATGAGCACAACTCCAAGTAAACCCATTCACGGTACAAGACTCCAATTTCAGGGGAGATTCATTTATACCCCTCTTTTGCCTTACCAGGCATAGCTTTACACATGCAGAACCAACCCTAAAGTTGTGAACCTTGGAAGCAACTGAGCATAAAGATATGAAAGCCACCTTCTCAGCTATATAAATGACCAGGATCACACTAAGGTCTCCTCTGAGTTCTGGTAAACTGCTACCCTATGATAGTGATCGTCTTTTATACCATTTGCATTATTTTTATCATTTCTTTAAATCTCATTTTATGTTGTTGCATTACAGTTTCAATTACATAAACATTGAGAAACATACACACACCCTAACTAGGGAAGTAACGGAATACTATTCCAAGGGTAGTTATATTTCCACCTTATGAGAATTCACTCAACCAGGTGGACTGCCTCATAAAGGCCTCTCCCCTTATGTCTCATTTTGACTCCATTCAACCTTAAGTACCTATCATTTGCACCACCTAAATGAAGACAATGCAGAAGATACAGCAATGAGGAAAGGATACCCACTGCCCTAAGGGATGTACGGAAGTATAACTTCGAAACCTTTTTTTTACTATAAGAAACTAATGTAAGGCCTGGCGCGGTGGCTCACGCCTGTAATCCCAGCACTTTGGGAGGCCAAGGCGGGTGGATCACCTGAGGTCAGGAGTTTGAGACCAGCCTGACAAACATGGATAAACCCCGACTCTACTAAAAATATAAAATTAGCTGGGCGTGGTGGTACATGCCTGTAATCTCAGCTACTCACTCGGTTGGCTGAGGCAGAAGAATCACATGAACCCAGGAGGCAGAGGTTACAGTGAGCCAAGATCGTGCCACTGCACTCCAGCCTGGGCAACAAGAGCGAAACTCTGTCTCAAAAACAAAAGAAGAGAAAGAAACTAATGAAATTAGGCTGGGCGCGGAGGCTCACACCTGTAATCCCAACAGTTTAGGAGGTCAAGATGGGCAGATTACTTGAGGTCAGGAGTTGGAGACCAGCCTGGCCAACATGATGAAACCCAGTCTCTACTAAAAATACAAAAACTAATCAGGTGTGGTGGCAGGCACCTGTAATCCCAACTACCCAGGAGGCTGAAACAAGAGATGTTGCTTGAGCCTGGGAGGCAGAGGTTGCAACGAGCCAATATCACCATTGCATTCCAGCCTGGGTGACAAAGCGAGACTGTATCTCAAAAAAAAAAAAAAAAAAAGAAAAAAGAAAGAAAGAAAGAAAAAAGAAAAGAAAAGCTCATGTAATTAGAAAATCTCAATTCTCACTCATGCTGCAAAATGGCACACCAACTCGAAGACATCAGTTGATAAAATGGGCAGATATATGTGCTTACTTCTTTTAAGGGTCATACTACCACTACTGTGAACATACTGGAAACTGACACTTTTCACAAGTATCACCTGCAATTTTAAAAATTAAAAGTGCAAACCCAAAAGAATTGCAATGCAAACATCAAAAGTTCACCTCAAAGGTCATTTATCACCATTTTTTCCCAGCCCTTCTTGAAATGCTGGCTCAGAGAATTGCTATGAAAGAAAATATGTTGTGGTTTCATTAAAATTTCTAGCTTAGAGATGTTGCAAACTTCATTATCAGTTCCTGGATCATACAAGCTACACACACATCAAGGCACCTACTCCCACTGGTTAAGCAAACTATCAAACTTTGTGGTTTTGTTTTGTTTTGAGACGGAGTCTTGCTCTGCTGTCCAGGCAAGAGTGCAGTGGCATCATCTCGGCTCACTGCAACCTCTGCCTCCAGGGTTCAAGGAATTCTCCTGCCTCAGCCTCCCTAGGAACTGGGACCACAGGCACCTGCCACCACACCTGGCTAATTTTTATATTTTAGTAGAGATACGGTTTTGCCAAGTCAGCCAGGCTGGTCTCAAACTCCTGAACTTAAATGATCCTCTCCCCTCAGCCTCCCTAACTGCTAAGATCACAGATATGAGCCACCACACCCAGCCGCAAACTTTGAATAACGGATAAAAAATCTGAACTTGTGAAAATCTTTAATCTCCTCTTTGTTTTCAGCAGGAACACTAGAGAAAAGACAATCTACACAAAATAATATACAATTTAATTATAATTTCACTTGTCTTTCTCTGAAATAAAGCAAAAAAATGCTCATCCAAATTTCAGTGGTGAGTAGTCATTATATGGTTAAAAAAAGAAAGTACAATGTATTCGCCCATTTTCTCTATTTACCTAATCGCAATGAACAAACTGAAAGTTCAGTTCCTCTAAATCCAACTTTAAAATCTTGCACCCTCAATATTCTAAGGCAAAAAAATTATTAACTAGCTATAAATCTAGACAATAAAAATATTTTAACTTAGATTCACCCAAAAGGCAAAGAATGACTGTTATCTCTCCCACCCCATCTATCTCAAGAGTGTTACTAAATATGGGTGTATTGCCCAACTTCCCTGCTCCACACAAGTATAGATTGCAATTGGAGTGACTGTTCTTCATTTCAAACACATGAGTCAAGAGGAAGTAGTATTAATTATTTATTGGTCAGCACACATTCATCAGGTACTCACCACGTATGTGCACCTGTTTATAAGGGTCATTTCTGTTCTAGAGTTTACCAGAGTTCACCAACCCTGTGAGGAGACAGGCCTTCTCAACCATGCTTTGTGCCTTCAACCTCCAAACCAGTGAGTTCTGGGTAATATTTGATGGTAGGAAGTATTCCTGCCTTAAAGATGGGACTTTATATCTGCATCTGCCTTCCAATTTATTCTTATATTTTAATTTTCCTTGGTTGTGAGTAGCAAACATATCATCTGCTTGATAAAGCATCATCAACACCCTGTCTTACATCTCTGAGGAGCTCATGAGAGAAATTTGTACCAGTCACTGTGCAAGAGTGGAAAGTAACCTATCGGTGTAGCTGTGTGCAAACACCTCCTCTTTCTGCACAGGGCGTTCATGTATGAATTCCTATGCCTGGTTCTGAAAGTAAAATTCTGGCACAAACACTCACTGGTTCTCTTATCAACTAAGTCTATACCATAATCAGGGTGTGGGTAAGGTGCTCGGAACTCTTGGAGAGGTGGTAGCTAACTGCCCCACGCCATCACAGTTACTTTCAAAAATGACTTATTGATCATTATCCATTTTAGTTCCAGAGAAAGAATAAGACATCTCAGTTGGAACTAATATCCAAAAGGAACCTGAATGGCACCTTTAAAAAATATCTCACCCAGTCATCCAGAACCTTTGCTTCTCTCACTTTAGAAGAGGTGAAAGAAGAAAGCTTGAGTCGTAAATTGAAGACCTTCCTGTTACCTTCCTTTACAGAAACAAAAGCAGCTTGTCAGGTGAAGACTATCTGAATACCTCGTCCTTAGTAAACAGACCAGACGGGGATTCAGTGGAGTGTTTGCATAAGGAAGCCACGGAAACTTACTGTTCTTGAGAGTGTTTCCTCCCCATCTCACCTGCAGGGAAAAGGCACCGATTTCCTCCCCCAACCTTAAGTACAGATCAACAAGCCCTCCTGAATGAAGTTGCCTGTTCTGACCCACCTCTCCACATTGCCTTGGCCAACCCTCCTGACCCTGTGCTCCTGGGAAAATTACTCAACCTCTCTGAGCCATCTGAGATGTGAGAAACTTCAGTTCAATGTCTGAAGAGGGTTCACTGGTATAACCTGGTAACTGTTTAGAACATGCCTCAAAGAGCACTAAGCTGCAAAGAACTCATTCCACGCTCCATGACTAACCTTAACCCAGGCATTCACAATTTGAAATGTGTTCATAGCATAGCCCTGTAAACTTCAGGTAAAGGTCACATTTCAGACCTTTTATTTAAAACAGTAAATTATATAATAGTAAGTTACACGTGAAGACACTGCTTACAACACATCATATCATGACCAATACAGCCTAAGGGTCCTCCGATCATCCTCTCCCTCCTGGGTTCCTTGTAAATGTTCCCACTGTTACTGGTTTGGTATATCCCTTTCTGGTCCTTTTTCCTAGCCATTTATACATATATCCTTGAAACCCAAAAAAAAATAAAGCATAAGAGTGTAGACTCCAGGACAGCCATTATGGAGGAGAATCTGCCTCTGCCAATATTTAGTCATATTAAATACATAAATACCCCATGATCCATTCATCCTGTTGCTGGAAGTGTCTCCCAGTGACTCGGCCCACAGATCCATGAGGGCATGTTCACAGATGTTCCCTGCAACACTGTGTTTGGAAACTGGGAGTTGCAAGACGAGATAAGGAAACCCATGGTGACAGCAAATGTCTAGATACACACAGCAAGGTAGATGCATGGATTAATCATAAGAATACAGCGCTGAATTTAAAAAGTGAGAAATACTAAGTGCTAGAGCACAAAACTATTTGTGTAGATTTTAAAATACACAAATCTCATCCGCCATAATAACCACATACCTCAAATGATTGCCATGAAATAGGGCAAAACATGAAAATAGTCCCTGCCGTGTGTTAAGCACTTAGTAAATATTCACTATTATTAGATAAAAATATGTTTACAGTATACTATAAACTTTCTATTACAAAACTTCATTTATCACATCATCCTTTCTCCTCAAGTCATTTCTTCCTATTAAAAAAAAATACAGAGAACCAGCCTGGGCAAAATGGCAAAACCCTGTCTCAACAACACACACAAAAATTAGCCGGTAATGGTGATGTGTGCCTGTAGTCCCAGCCACTCGGGAGGCTGAGGTGGGAGGATCACCTGAGCCCAGGTGGTGGAGGTTGCAGTGAGCCAAGATCACACCTCTGCACTCCAGCCTGGCCTGGGTGACAGAGCCAGACCCTATCTCAAAACGCTATCTCAAAAAAAAAAAAAAAAAGTATAGACAATTGGAACACCATGTGAAAACTGCCCATAGAAGCAGTTAAACTTTGGGGGGGAATGTCTATACGTTTTTAGCTTATTTTCCTTGCTTGCTCATATTTCTATAAAGAATATATATGACTTTAGAATTTTCTTTAATCCTTAATGTTCCTTTCAATATGGTTCATAAAATTAGACACATCCTAAAAATCCATCAATGGCTAAGCAGTTCAATTGTGGTATATACAAATAGTAGAATATTCTATAGCCACTTTTTGTCAACCTGATAAATAGTATAATGGTGTGTGCAAAAAGGCAGGCTCTGAAATCACCCGCGTGAAAACCTGAGGGGCCAGTGGACAACAGTGGTGGAGCAGCATGGACTCTAGAGCCAGTGTGCCCACCTCCACATCCTACCCTGCCATGCAATCCCAGGCAAGTCACTCGGTGTCCCTGAGCCTCAAGCCTCATCTGCAGAATAGGGTGATGACAGTGCCTGTCTCGTGGGGTTGCTGTAAGCAAATGTGAAAAATGTCATAAATAACAATAACCGCAACAACAAAAACACAAGGTCCACTAAAAGTGGGTACATTTTATCTACGTAAATTAGATCTCAACAAAGACTGATTTGAAAATGCATGCATGCATGCGAAAGATCACATATTGTTTAATTCCATTTATATTCTGGATAGTATCTGGAAAGATCACATATTGTTTAATTCCATTTATGTTCTGGATAGTATATCCAGAATAGGTAAATCTTAGAAACAGGTGGCTGCCAGGGGTTGGGAGAAGGGAAAATGGAGAGTAACTGTTTCATGGTATGGGGAATGGTGGAAATGTTTTGGAACTAGACAAGGTGGTGGCTAAACATCATTGTGAATGTACTAAATGCCACTGAACTGTCCATCTTAAAGGGATAATTTTATGTTATGCGGGATTTCACCTCAGAAAAAGAAGCATATAAAACAATAACATGTTTTACAAGATATATACAAAAGATATACATAAATATTCAAAAGGTTGACTACAGGGGAAAGCAATGAGTAAGGGAATAAGGATAAAAGAAAGTCAAGAAATAATGTTACACAGGATAATTCTGAAAAAGGTCCTGCCCAGACCACTGAAAACTGTGTGCCGCGAACTGAGGTAAGCTTTTCCTCTACACTGGAAATCCAAAAGACTGTATTGGTTTGCTGCCCCTTTTTGGCAGCCACTCTATTCCTCTTTTTGTCATTTGCTGTTTTTACCCAGTAGTATATATCTTGGAGCTCTCTTCATATTAGTACACACCATCTTTTATCAGTCTCTTTTATAGCTCTAGGGCTGTACCATGATCCACATGTTTTCGACACAGTATTTGCACTGACCTTATATAAAATGCCAATGAATGAAGGTTTCACAATGAAGAATCAAAAATGGCTTGCAACGGTGTGTGCCAAAAACAAAAGCCCTATTCTGAAATAAGTTCAAATTGCAGAGTTATTTTTTATGCATCCTTCGTAGTCAGACTGCTCCCACAAACCACTGGCATTACCAAACGGCCAAGACTCCAATCATACCCTCCCCCCCATTTCCACATCCTCCAAACTGAGGTTGATTTAATTTGATTTTACAGGGGAGAAAAAAAAAGTTAGCTGGATAAGAGTTCATTGTATGGTTCTTTGCTCCAAGATGACCCTTCCATAAGCTCCGTGACCACCTGGCCTGGCTGTCTGGTATTAAGTTTAAAGGCCTGGAATTAGTTCAGAGAATACACAGGGCGTGAGTAATAAATAAGTCCAGGAAGCTCACCTTGGACCTTCTGACTCCTCCAACTACCATTCTAAAAACTCTACTTTTGCTGGATCTGTTTCCCAAATCCCAAACATCAACATGTCACCTGCTCAAATAGAGTGTATCTAACAGAGTTCTCTGAGACTTTGTTTTCATCAAAATAAACTAAAAGGCTGCCCTTTTTAATAATTAGTCACGAATGTCAGTTGCCTCAAGGTGACACAGGAGAAACAAACCTGACATTTGTAAAGGAACAGCAGCTGGAAAGAATCAGAAAAGAGGAAAGGGGGAAAATGGAAACATTCCTGCCTGGGGTAGGTAAGGAATTGTATTTTAGAAAACCTAAAATAGCCTTTTATCAGAGGTGGGATAAAGGTCATCACCATGGACCATGGTACTGGGGTAGAGGACAAAGCCACCTCTGAAGTGCACCTCACCCTGCTCTCTAGTGACCAGCCAGAGAGTGGGGTCTGTGAAAGTGCCAAGGGTGATCTAGCACCTCTAAGGACTGGACAGTTATGCAATACAATTATGTTTTTACACAGCATCCCTCCCACAGGGCATTCCAATAAGCTTGACAAAGGAAGTCATTCATGTATCGGGTAAAAGCAATGTGAAGAGAAACCTCATACTGGTGGAAGAGAGACAGGAAACAGAGTTCAGATATGGACAGGTCTCCCAGGCGCTTCCTCCTTAGGCCTGCAAATCCCAACCCAATATAAGGGGCAATGGGAGAAATGGGCAAGGTGACCTGACCAGAGGTACATGGAAGGTAAGGACTGAGTTAAATCAGAGGGAGACAGATGAAGGCTTCCTGTCTCCCAGAGAAGGTATGTCTTCACTCTTGGCAAAGACAGAATCATCTTCTGTCAATCGACTTGAGGTTGGTTTGGGATTTTTTGTTTTGTTTGAGGCCAGCTATTTACTCTACTTGTTAAATAAGAAACACAAGTAGCAAAATATTTTCCTAATTTACGACTTAGCAGCCTAATTTATTTTGACAGAAAGAGCAGCATGCCTGCACACCAAGGCGAAAGTTGTGTTTGGCTGTTTGAAGATCTCCTTGGCATTCCTGCAAGAAATTCCTAGGTTTGGACAGTCCAGGAGAAGGGACTAAATGTCTTTTTTTAGTGACGTGAGTCATCTAATGAAGTGGCAAATCGCCATCCTCAGCTTGAGTAAACCTGACAGAAATACGAGTTTTTAGGCAGAGAAACGTTGTTATAAGCCACCTTCAAAAGAAGACATTATTCGTGTGCTTTCAACTTTCTAAAGCCAAGGCTAACGCCACCGCCACACCTCTTAGGCACGGATGATCTCATGAACAGCAGCGGACTTTCATCTCCTGAGAGGTCTTGGTTACCGGCTCTGCGCCAGGCACTCCCCAGCTTGGTGACGACCTGCATACCTGCCCCTTTCCCATACCAGGAAGCTTTACCCAACCAACCTGCTAGGACCAAGGCTTTTTTAAAAGTCAGCCCAGGAGCCCAGAGAAGTGCTGACTGGAATATGGTGAGCTCTAGCCCTAGGTTCTCAGCAGAAGCAGACGTGTTCTGTTGGGAAAAGGAGACTCTGCTCAGACCTGTCAGGGTTGTATTTCCACAAGCCAGTATCTTATGGACATGAATAAACTAACAAAACCAAAATCAGTGATTATGTGTTTCCCTGCAGCTCCACCTGTGTCTTCAAAAGCATCCCACTCTCCCATGTTATTGAAGAACATTCCACAAAGGGTGCCTAGAAAGTAATGAGTCTGAATTCCTTAAGTCACACAGGGAACATGTTCCATTACAGCTCCACCTGGTAGAATTTCCTATGGACCTTCATTATTGGAAGAAGAGATTCATATTCAGCATGAATTAGAAAACCCCAATTTCTATCAATCAGAAAAAGGCCAGTCTCTGGATGCAGGAAGGGGAATACTCTGTCTACTTATCATAACCTTTATTACCTTCCCATACCACAGAAATATAGATCTGGAAAAATCAAAGAATCATATAAACTGACATTTCAGAATATTTTTATTATGTGAGGATCACAGATTATCCTATCCTTGGCTCCACTTCCCACAAAAGAAAAAATATATACAGTTGCCCCTCAGTATCCGTGCGAGATTGGTACCAAAATTCATGGATGCTCAAGAACCTTGTATAAAATGATGTAGTATTTGCATATGGCCTATGCATATCTTCATGTATAGTTTAATCATGTCTAGAGTAATACCTAAGACAACGTAAATGCTATGTAAATAGTTGTTACACTATAACGTTTAGGAAATAATGGCAAGAAAAAAAGTGTGTACATGTTCAGTACAGATGCAATCATCCATTTTTTTCCCAAATATTTTCAATCTACAGTTAACTGAATCCACAAATGCAGAAGCCACAGACGTGGAGGACTGACTGTATATGTATTTAATAGTCAAAGCCAGCCCTAGAAACATAATGTCCTATGGAGGGAAGGAAGAAAAAAGCATAACTACTAATTCTAAGATCACGTCCATGTTATCATGATTTAGACAGAAATAGCCTCCTAGCAGTAAATCACTAAAAGTCTCTATTTTGAAAGTACTAAGATATGTAGGAATCATATAAACTTCTTTTAATACCATGTCACCATTAAGGAGGCAATAAACGGAAATTACTGGCATGACTTTTGCTAACAGGAATTGTAATGAAGAAAGAATTTAAACAGAACTAAACCACATAAATTGGAAGAGTGTTCCCAGATAACCCTGTGCTCTAACAAAGCTTCTCTACTCTGAAACATTGGCACTGCAGCTGTCACTTGCCAAGGCCCATGGGACAGCAGAGGTAAATGTACAAATTAGACGAGTAAGTTTTAAAGAACCACAAAAGCTCAGAAAATTCCCCAAAAGAATATGTTGGGAAAGTTCACTTTCGCAGTGTTCAACATGTATCATCTTTTCCGCAAAGCTGACTGGACAAAGTTCTACTATCAAAAATAGTGACCATGGGGCACAGCACCATGCATACCAGAGTCAGGTCATAGGACAGCGGTACTTGCATCAACTACTCTCCCACTTCTCCAACCCAAACGCTCAACCAAGGCAGGTTTGCTACAGCAAGGGCAAAGTTACCTAAAGAACATGCCTGTACTGAGAGAAACTCCTGTGATTTTGCTCTGAGTAGAAAGGCTCAGAGACAAAATCGAAACAGTGTCACTCACATCTTTCCAAAAGTAATTCCAGCCATAGAGACCAAAGAGAAAAACACAGAATACACTCCTCCCCCACTCCCCAAAATACCAAGTATAAGAAATAAAAGCAGATTTCAAAAGGTCTAGACTCTGAAAAAGGCATGGGGAAGCCTGAATTAAACACAGAGAAAGCTATTAGGAGAGTCAAAAGATTGACAGAAGTTCATGCAGCCATTCAACAAATTAACAACCAGCTCCTAACAAGTGGTATGAATTGTGTTAAATCTTACTTATGACATAAAACTCAGGACAGGAACGCTTCTTATTCTTCAGGAACTTAAAAAGCTACCACAGGAAACAAGCTATAATTATGCCCAAGCTGCTGCATTACATAGCTACAGGTGATTTTCCCTAAGAATCATATGAATCAAGAATTTGGGGTGGGCATTTAGGTTGAACCTTGAAAGATTCACATAATTTGTGTATTAAGGAAGAAAAAGTGAGACGATAGCACTCTAAAAAGTAGGCAGGGGGCCAGGCACGGTGGCTCACACCTATAATCTCAGCACTTTGGGAGGCCAAGGCGGGTGGATCACAAGGTGAGGAGTTCAAGACCAGCCTGGCCAGCATGTGAAACCCCATCTCTACTAAAAATACAAAAATTAGCCAGGTGTGGTGGCGGGCACCTGTAATCCCAGCTACTCGGGAGGCTGAGGCAGGAGAATCGCCTGAACTCAGGAGGTGGAGGTTGCAGTGAGCCAAGATCGCGCCACTGCACTCCAGCCTGGGTGACAGAGTGAGACTCTGTTTCAAAAAAATAAAAAAATCTTCAGATATTTTCGGTGTGTTCGGATACTTCCCACATACACTTAACTCTCGATTTGTTGCTCAAAAGCCTAGCAGAATACAGATAAGTCAGGTACTAAGGGGACTTCCTACCCTGGACAGAAGAGGTCTCTATCTCTGTCCACTTCCTCAGGGAAAGGAAGGCTTTTCTGTGACTTCTTTTACTTCCTTCCCTTCTACTAAATCACAGAGAGTTGTGTGTAGGTCTCCTCTATCCCTCTATTGTCCAAACCCAATGCCAGTCAGACAGATGCCCCTAGCTAAAGAAAGAGAAAACGTATCTAACCCATTCCTGACCTTCTCTCCAAGTGGTCTGGGGTAAGCAAGCACTCCTCTCAATGCAACAAAACTCTGGTCTCACAACTGCTCTCCTACCAATCTCAGTGTTGCCTAATGGTCCAGGTTTAGGAACTTAAAAAGCAAATCAACATTTAAAAAGATGAGACTATGTTCATAACTTCATAGATGCCTTCCAGGCCCTCACAAGTTACCTTGATGTTAAAAAGGAGACATCAAGTTCCTTTCACCTACTTTTCTTGCTTTCATCTAGTGTTTTTTTGTTTTTGTTTTGCAAATTTTGATTTACAAGTTTACTTTAAACTTTATCATCCAAGCATTATTTGCTCATCTTACTATAGAATGCACCTTGCAACATAATGGCAAGCTATGAGGTATTGTACAACGAAAGAGATGAAGAGCCTTCCTTTGCTTGCGTATTTGAATAATGATGATAATCAAGGTTGTTCTTTGTTAATAAATTTTAATGTGAATAATATATACATTTATAAATAGAGGTAAGGGTCTCACTATGCCGCCTAGGCTGACCTCAAACGATTCTCCTGCCTCAGCCTCCAAAGTGCTGAGATCACCAGCATGTGCCAATAATGAAAGGAAACTAAACTCAGTTAGCAACAGCAACAAATGCCCACCAAAGCTGAGAACTTCTCTGCTGAGAAGCAACACACATGTACTGAATATGCTGTTGGTTTATCTAGTGAGAGTTCTGGGGCGAAGAGAAAACCACTCTAAGCAGCACAGCGTAATGGTTAAGAGGGGACTTAGAGACTCTGGAGAGAGAGGAACTCAATTTGACCCTCGCAAATATTTTAAATCTTCAGCTTCATTTTCTTCATTGGCTTGATATCAGTATTAAATGAAATGTGCATGTAAAAAGTACTTGGCAAAGCAGCGATTAATACAGCACTGATAGGTGGAAGAGATGACTAACAACATGGATACAGCTCTCTTCTCCCAAAGAGACATGTACAGTCAACTCCAAAAGAGATGTCAAAATCAAAGGCAAGTCATTTCAATTGCATCAAGAAAAATATTGCATAAAATCAAAGGCAAATATTTCCAGGGAAATTTTGGTTCCTAACAGTTCTCCATTAAATGCTTGCTTAGTTTCTTCTGGATGAAATAAAAAACTTTTTGTCAAAGAAAATATAATTGAACATGTGTCCAAACGAGGACATTAAGATTATACACACTGCCCTCACTTTCAGTTAAATACCACCTTCAATTAAATCCTGACTGCATTGGAGGGGTCATTTTTTTAAGGTGAGTCACTTCATTTAGTATTTTTCCAGTAAAAGGTAGAAATCTTTGGCTTCAAATGCTGATCTAGGAGACAGAGTCAGAAATAATGGTGATTCCTTTTGTTTCCTGGGTCAGCTTATTTTGCATTGCAGTAATTCATTTACTTGGTAAGTCATACTGAACTGCTGGTGATTTCAGAACAGGAAGGCAAGTGAACACATGAGCAGGATGATGGGAAGTAAAAAATTCCACTATAACCAGGATACCTTTGTTCAAAGGCACAATTCGATTAAATTCACATCCTGTGGTCATTTGTTGAGTTCTTAGAACAATGGTAAATTTAGTTACTGGGTACAACAAAAAAACCATTGTTTCTTTTCGTTATTTCTCTTCCTTGTTGAAAGTTTAAACATTGTCTCAGAGTCCAGAGTTTACATACAAGCTAGAACATGATGTTAATACATGCATATCAAAAAACAAATACACACACACTTACATGTACATTCAGTTAGTGTTAGCATTTAACCCATGTTTGTATAGGCAGCACTAAACTTCAAAAATTTTATGAACAAAATTGTGAAGTTTCAGGAAAACATTAGTCCTGTCTCTCACTACTAGTCTATCTTGGAACAAGACAACTAGTCTGCAAGACAGAGTGGATGGCTGGAATTTCCAAGTTGGAAGTGAAATCCCTTCTTTTAGGATCAACAGTACAACTATATAACATGCTATTGATGAAAGACAGAAGGACTTTGGAGATGGAACGATTAGTTGCACATCTCCACCAGAGGACTGCCTCACAGGGCATAATCATTTCCCTGTCTGTTTCTCTCCTGCAGACTTTCCAAGTTCCTCAAGGTGAGACCACAAAGGGCACCTCTTCTTTGGATCTTCAAGATGTAGCAATGCTGGCACTCACCGGAGCCCAAGAAAGACCAAATAAAGAGATAGAGGATAATTAACCCATCGTCTAGTCAAGAAAAAGCAGGGAGATTCAAATTCTGACCTTCCGCCAGCTCATAGTTGCTCAGGTCTTTCTAAAGAAAAGGCTCTCCACTCTTTCGACCCTGTTTCATGATTTAACAAGTATGGATCCACTTTCTCTAACATGGAAGGAAGAACTTTCCTAACCCACACAGCGCCTTGCACTACCAGCCAGGAGATGACAGGCATGTTTACAGAGTAGTGTATTTGCATCTTTTTTCCTTCTTTTAAATGTCTAACAGTCTGCTGTTTTGGCTGAATATTCTAGTCTGGTTTCAATGGTGGGAAGCACATGAGCGAAACCCTACAGTGTTTTCACTTGGTGTAGGAATCTCTCTCCCCACTATAATGAACTGAGTCCACTGCCAGAATGCTTCTGTGCTCTTTTCAGCTGTCAGCACTTTAGCATTAATGCTAATAACTTTTCTAAACCTCCCAATGTCCCCATCATTGCTCTGGAGAGACGACAGGCCATGAGGATTGCTGCTTTATGCAACTTATTTTATCAATTGCATTTGTAGGTACTTTGTGTGATAGAAGAAAGAATGAGAGGAGTAGCAGAGGGTATTTTTAGAAGATACTTCATCTCCTCATATCTTCTGAGCCTTTTTACCAATGTAGTAGCATTAATTATTTTGAAGACACATAAAAGTGGTTTGGAATGTAAGCATTTCTGTTCACGATTTCCCTGTATATGAAATGTTTAAGTGCTTAAGCTACCATAAGATTAATCCTTTTTTAACACCACTAAACCAGTTAGAGGATAAATATGTAAAAAGTAATCATTAAAATATAAGGTTTGAAAAGAGAACTTTTATCTATCTTAATTATCCTATAGGAGGTGCTTAATTAATGTTTATTGAATGACAGTGAATTCTCTAGTCAGTGAATTCTCAATCAGCCATACCAATGGAAGGGTACACTGATGTGGAAAATATAAATAACTAGAGCCTTCACACACTGAGTACTTTCCACGTAAAACAGGGACAATAACACCTGTCCATTGGGTTGTTGTATGGACTACATGAGCTAACTGTGAAATGCATTTAGCCCAGGAGCTGACAAGTAATAACTCCTCAGTGCTAACCGCTATTATCATAATCATCATTGTCATTTACTATGTATTACACATTCATGATCTTTAATCCTTAAAACAACTCTGCAAGGCCAATATGATGATCCAGATTTGGTCCTGAACCACCACAAAGCCCAATGGGGCCAAGTAACTGACTCTCAGTCACAAATCTAGCAAATGATGCCACTGGGTTCTGAACCAGGGTCTGACTGGAGTTTCCTCCAATTGCCAGGTGATGCTACTTTAAAAATAGGGACCTTTCTTCTAGAAATTCACTTCTTGGCCAGATGCGGTGGCTCACGCCTGTAATCTCAACACTTTGGGAGGCCGAGGGAGGCGGATCACTTGAGGTCGGGAGTTCAAGACCAGCCTGGCCAACATGGTGAAACCCCGTCTCTACTAAAGATACTAAAAAATTAGCCGGGTGTGGTGGTGTGTGCCTGTAATCCCAGCTAGTCAGGAGGCTGAGGCAGGAGAATCACTTGAACCCAGGAGGCAGAAGTTGCAGTGAGCCGAGATTGCACCACTGCACTCCAGCCTGGGTGACAGAGTGAGACTCTGTCACAAAAAAAAAAAAAAGAGAAAAGAAATTCACTTCTTGTCCTGAAGTTTGAGGTCAGACAGCAAAAGCAGAGGAGGCAAAGAGGACCATAGCAAGGGTGAGGGCTTTGCCAACAGCCACGACTAGGTTCAGATCCAGCTGCATGACCTTCAACAGACTGTGATCATCCAAGTCTCTGCCTCCTGATTTGTAAAACTGAGATAATCACACCAGCCCTCGCAGGAATGATGAAAGGATCATGCATAAAGTATGCTGAGTAATTGGTCCAGTCCTTGGCACACAGCAGGCGCTCCGTAAGTGTTTGTAAAAGAATTATCTGGTTGACCTGAATTGCTTTTAAAAGTCATCATGGTACGGAGGAAAAAATCCCTCCCAGAATTTTGACTTTGAATATTTCTTCTAAAGCTTACTCTACCTCAAAATATGAAGTAAAATTCTCCCCCAGACTCAGATAACTTCTATTACACATAATTTTCTTTTGTCATGTATTACTTTACACACATAAACACAGAAAAATATATTTTGCCTCTGTAAACACAAAGAAAAAAATTACATATAGTCGTATGTTCTATATAGAATCATATTCACATAAACTTTGGCACTTATAAGGGGAGAAAGAAAAGAGTATGATGAAAATTAAACCAAAATATAAAAGAATAGGAAATTCTTTTTAAAAATCGCTCTCTTGGAGCACTGTTATGCTACAAGATAACTGATGAAGAGGCTCTCTATACATACATATGTACTGATAATGATGCTGAAAATAATGCTGATAAAGACCCATCAGCTTTTAAAAAAAAAAAAAGGATAAACAAGGGGACACAGTCAAAGGGAATATGGTTCAACTGTTTATTTAAATCTGGTAATCAGATAAACTGTCAAATGTATAATAAAATAACAGTAGGAAAATTCACTTCATTATTGCATGAAATGAAAATCAAAAGAAAGCGCATTTACAAACACACACTAAGCCAGGCTTTAGGTGATTTTCAACTCTCCACCAAAGCAATCAAATAGAGATTAACATGCCTGTCAGCTGAAACCAGGCTGTCAAAATGAAAGCCTTCAATTACACATGTCCTTACCAAAAGGATTTAAAAGATTTTCTCCTAAATAATAAGGAGCACTCCATAGTTTTAATAAAATAATAATGTTTAATTTTGCTTATGTGCTAAAAGGCATTTTAAGGAGATTAAAATGCAGATTCAAGACCACCAGAAGAAACTTGCCAACATGAAATCAGACCATTTGGTCTTCTCTTCCGAGTATGTTGTTCATTTGTCTTTTACTCAGCAACAATTCCTGCAAAATGATAATCAAAACAGCCTTTTGGTAAACATGAGCTTAAACACTGCCTCTCAAATCAGATTGCATTTCAAGTAATCTGCAACCAAACCAAGAAAGCACTTTGTGAACATCATTCTCATTTTAAAAAGTAACAGGGAAACTGCCCTTTGAGGTTCTGAGGGACTCAGACACCAAAGTTTAGGACTCAGCAGTTCATGATCACTGACACATCCAACCCTCTAGCCACCATTTTGAAAGTGAAGCAGAATGGGGTTCAGGAGGAAGAGAACAGGGGAAAATGAGATACTTAATAGTGACTCTCAAGAGGAAAACAAAGCAACCGTGAGAAATATTCCAAGGATATTAACAAACTTTCATCTCTGAAACAGTGGATCACCAAATACGTCATAAAATTTGGGAGGATCAGATTCTCTTCTCCATATCCATGGAGAAGATACTGCTGATAAAACTATTGACATAGGAAAAGTAGTTCCTCAAAGAGTATCAGGTTCCAAGTATATTTTTCAGAATTTTTTCACCATTACATAAACAGGATGAGCTACTTCATAGTACTCAAAATCCAGCAGAAAAGGCAAGACCAGACCATATCTCAGGATTCAGGTATCATTATTTCAGATTTTAAGACAATTTACAACTGAAACTGGGCATAAGATTTCCCGATTTACAATCCATAAGGAAAAAGGGAGGTTCTTCCTAGGGAAGAAAGTTATTTATTGACTCAAAATAATAAACTGCTCTTTAAACACATTGTAAGTATATATTTTAACAAAGAAAGTACATTAGATCAGGATTACATTTTGCTGATTGGGGTGATATGTCGTCTTTGTCTCTTTCCTTTTAAAGCCAAGTGTCATCTTAGGTGACCAGTTACTTACCTAAGAGTAACATTACATAAAACACTCACTAGTGGTACCTGCCACACTTGTGATTCCTTCCCAGGCAGGAACTTCCGAGGCTACACCCTTATCCAAAGAGGGTGTCTGAGTTTAGGGCAGTCAGGAGTTCTATGAAGGGACTCGCTAAAAACTAGATTCTTGATCTTTGGGGTTAAGATTGGGAAATAAAGACAGAATCCAGCAATCAGCAGCCACAGTTGTGGCTAACAGGGAAAGAAGAGAGAAGGAGCTATGAATGAGCCAAAATTCTGACTAAGTAGAAACGACATGACAGAGAAGAGATGCACAGAGAGTAGATAAGAAAGCCAAGTAAAAACAGCCAGAGAAGCAGGTGGGCATGAACAAAGCAAACACACGCTGACTGGCTGGTTACATTAAGGTTAGAGGATCCAGAATAGTGAGGACCCAAAATGTCCCGCTGCTGAGGCCTTATCCACTTCCCAGTCCATACGTACACATTTCACTGCAATTCCCAAGACCGAAATCCTCAACTTTTCCAGGGATGCTAGAAAACCCAGAATTAGGGATGAGATTCCTGTCCCCCATTCCCACATCGATCTTTATAAAGAATGCCCCATTATTTGGGTTATTTTAGTGAGTCCCTGTTCCTCATAACCTAAAGGGTAGATTAACCAATTTTGTTGTATTCTATAATCCAGACTTCTCACCAATTCAAAAAAATTTTCCATAAATTTGCTCATACATCACACTTCATTTTTTAGACCATAAGTGATGCAACTTTTGTTCCCTAAACTGAGGCGATAATATTTTTCTCTTCCAATCCACAATTACCCAACCATCCCACCCCACCCACCATTTTCTCCTAACCTTAGATATTTTAGGTCTGGGTCAAATCGGGAATAAGGCAAGATGCCTTCTCACTCTAACTCCCTCTTACCTTTAAGGTCAGTAATGGGAGCAACTAAGCTAGCATTTAATTAGTACAACTGGAAGAAATTTTCACAGTATCTATCAAAAGTATAAATGCAATACCACTGGCCCTAGCCATCTGAAATTCTGGACATCTATCCCACAGAAATAATAAAAACTTGGAAATAATCAATAAGTTCATCAAGAAAGGAATTAGTTAAGTAAATTAAGCTGCACTCATACAACAGAAATGGATCCAGAATAGGTATTTTTAAAGGAGGTGGATCTCTGAGAAACGGCCTGGAATGACAGCTGTAAATATTTATAATGTGCATACTTTACTAAAAATATTTACAGAAAATATACATAAGTAAAATACCCAAGTAATACATATATTACTTTGAAGAAGTAAAATTTACAGGTTGCAGAACATTATGTATAGTTTCCACATTACATGTAAAATTATTACATTTTGGAAAAATCTTTATATAGATGTATACATAGAAAAACATCTGCAAGGATACACACTGAACTGGCTATACAGCTCATCTCTGGGCAATGAAAGTTGGGAGCTATTTTCACCTACTTGATTCACAAATATTATACATTTGTAACTTTAAAAACTTTATAAATGAAGACTAGTCATGCCAAAAGCTATTTTGTCCTTTTGTTCTAAATACTATAAAATCATTAAAATTTAGAAGACCACAAAATTCAACATTCATATCATCAAATTAAATTCCTATTCATTTCTCCCACATCTGTATGAAATCATTTAGCTAGTTCTACAAAAAGATACCACATATTTAACTCATCTAGAAAATCCTCACACTGCCAGCTCTAGGTTTGATACGAAGTCACTATGAAATCCAAAAGTCACTACTCTGTTCAAACACATCCACAAACAGTAAGAAAGTTACTGACTCTTAACTTCTCTGTGCCAGAACTTTTTGTAAAACAATTTTTTTTGAGATGGTATAACAGTACATCTCCCTTCCTTCTATTATTTCTAAACTAAAAAAAAAAAAAAAAAAACTAAAACAGTCTGCTCTGTTGCCCAGACTGGAGTGCAGTGGTGTGATCTTGGCTCACTGCAAGCTCCGCCTCCCGGGTTCACGCCATTCTCCTGCCTCAGCCTCCTGAGGAGCTGTGACCACAGGTGCCCACCACCAGGCCTGGCTAATTTTTTGTATTTTTAGTAGAGACGGGGTTTCACAGTGTTAGCCAGGATGGTCTCGATCTCCTGACCTCGTGATCTGCCTGCCTCGGCCTCCCAAACTGCTGGGATTACAGGTGTGAGCCACCTGGCCAAAACAATTTTTCTACCAATCGACGAAGTGCCAAATATCAGGAAAAGGTGATCCAATAGTACCTGGAAGACAAAAGGCAAAGTATGATACTCCTAAAAAATCCAAATTGTAACACGGACATTAAGAATAGATTGTATTAGATATATTCTGTGATTCTGAAAACATTTAAGTATGAGAAAAAACACATTTACACACTTTGCAGTAATCATAAGGCATGCTTGCCTATCAGTGTATGCCAAAATCTCAAGAAACAAAATCACTTTTGCCAAGCAAGTATTAATCCAAGACTAGTTTATTTTACTTGCTCTGACAAATTAAATGTGAAAGTACTGGGAATACAAAAAAAGTAGACATTTCCAAAAATATCAATTTATGCTTTTTTTTTTAAAGTCCTATGCCAAGTAAATATATACTCTACATCAAAATTCAAACAGTATCTAGCCTTGGGTGATTAGGTTACTTTTCCTGCTTTTCACTCATCAGTGTTATATAAATTTTCTACAATGACCATATATTATTGTTTGTATAATATTTGAGAAGTTTAAAATAGGGCCAGGCTCAGCGGCTCACACCTGTAATCCCAGCACTTTGGGAGGCTGAGGTGGGTAGATCACCTGAGGTCAGGGGTTTGAGACCAGCCTGACCGACATGGTGAAACCCCATCTCTATTAAAAATACAAAATTAGCCTAGTGTGGTGACACATGCCTGTAATCTCAGCTACTTGGGAGGCTGCGGCAGGAGAATTGCTTGAACCAGGAGGCAGAAGTTGCAGTGAGCCAAGATTGTGCCATTGCACTCCAGACTGGACAAGAGTGAAACTCCATCTCAAATAAATAAATAAATAAATAAATTTAATTTAATTAAATAAGCTTGGAATTTTTAACAACCTCAGAGATCCAGATGACATCTTTTTCTCAGTGCTTCTTCCTTACATGAGAAAGGAACCCAGGTCAGCCACAGGAAGGACGCTCTACAATTCTAATCCCACGTCCAGACCTGTCTTCCAATGTAATAAACAGGTCACTTAGCCTTTAAATCTCTAACTTTATAAAGATAACAGTTAGCCCTCTTCCCACATCTAAAAGCACATAACATTTTATGATAAGGGCTTTTACCAGACTTTACAACTTAATAAAAGGTAAAATAGGCCAGGCGTGGTGGCTCACGCCTACAAACCAACACTTTGGGAGGCCAAGGTGGGTGGATCACGAGGTCAGGAGTTTGAGACCAGCGTGGCCAAGACCCCAGCCTGGCCAATATGGTGAAACCCCGTGTCTACTAAAAATACAAAAATTAGCCAGGCGTAGTGCAGGCGCCTTATAATCCCAACTACTCCAGAGGCTGAGGCAGGAGAATTGCTTGAACCCAGGAGGCGGAGGTTGCAGT
This sequence comes from Rhinopithecus bieti, assembly GCF_001698545.2. NCBI lineage: Eukaryota > Metazoa > Chordata > Mammalia > Primates > Cercopithecidae > Rhinopithecus > Rhinopithecus bieti. The sequence continues at coordinate 1,896,886 of NW_016804356.1, forward strand.
GAGCTGAGATCGCACCACTGCATTCCAGCCTGGGTGACAGAGCAAGACTCCAACTCAAAAAAAAAAAAATTAAAAGGTAAACAGTAAACAGTACATCCCCCTTCCATTATTTCTAAACTAAAAAAAAAAAAAAAAAAAAAACAAGAACTAAAAAAAATGAAGAGGGGCAAACTCTGTAATTCTGTCAATAACTGTTACTAAGCTTCTAATATTTCTATCCTAATAGGCTAGCAATTCTTTTTGAAAAACTGTGAAACATGGAATAAAATACTGCTGGACTGACTTCAAAGTAAAGAAACTTCCTTAATTATCTAAGCAACAATCTACCTTTAAATTGAGTGATGCACAGACAATGTGTTATTTTTCCGGCTGTGATAAATCTAGTTCATGACTTGTAGGTGGCAGGAGAAACAAATACATATGCATGCAAACAATCTATATTTTTAATGTGGTGTTGAGTTTTAAGAAACTCAGTCTGGAATAAAACACCTCAAGGCTAAAAAAGGATCAGCATTACACACACACACACCCTCCCTCACCCTTCAAATATCACATTGGAATCAACATTTTTAGATTGTTTAGCAAGCGATACATTCCTGAAGTCACTTCTATAGCAAAAATCACTCTGATGCTTACTTCATACAGCAATGAAACCTATAGTCTATGAAACCTATAATCGATGGCACTATAACAATGAGAGTATAGACAAGGTTGTTGGGTAACAATTTCCCCTAACACATGTGAAAAACAAAAGTTAGATGAATGACAAACATTGTATATTCATCTTCCTTGTGCTAAATTAAACTGCTGTGGCAAGGAATCTGCAAAATGGCAATAAGAATTCCTCCCATCCTTGTACACATATCCTTCTGCCATGTGATTTTACCACTCCTCCCAAAAAGTAGAAAAATCTATTTCCTTTCCCTTTGAAGCTGAGCTGGCCTTGTGATGTGCTTTAACCCACAGAATGTGGCAGAGTGGCATTGTGTGACTTTCCAAGACTAGGCCTCAAGAGTCCTGAAGCTTCCACTCTCACTATATTAGAACACTGCTGCACCCAAGAAACAAAGTATAGGCAAGTTTCTTTCAGGATGAGGAATCAGTGACAAGTGAGGGCCAGCCAACAGCCACCACCAACCACCCCACACTCAAGTGAGACCATCTGAAAACAGAGCCCCAGCCAAGCTGACCATGGGTCTGACCCCAAACTGAAGAATTGCCCAGCCCAGCCAAACCCAAATTGCTAACTTGCATTATAAGCGAGTAAAATGGTCCTTACTTTAAGCCACTAAGTTTTCGGGTGGTTTGTTATACAGCTATAGATAGCTGATATACTGAATGTCAGAATCCATGATGAGAGAACCGAGCCTTTCGGTCTGTCAGAGGCACCCTTGATGGCAAAACTTCAAAAGAGGCACCTACCTCAACAAGAGGCTGCTACGGAATCATCCTTGGAAAAATTACACTCTCCCTACCAATTTCCTTGCCTTGACCCCTGGTCAAGTCCTGCAAATTGTAAACTTGGAAATGCCCCCAAGTTCTTATTCTCCCCCTTTCTCAGACCTGCTCAGGTCTGAGGTCTCTTGCGGCTGTGCACTAGTCTTTGCCTCGGAATGAGTCCATCCATTTTCTCCCTGGCTTCGCAGACCTGACTGTAGAATCCCATCCACCACCCTACCAAACTCCTCTCAGCCACCATCAGCTTTTACTTTTGCAATCCCTACCTCTGTGCCAACAGTTCACTGTAATCTCCAACCAAGTCCTAGTCTTATCACTTCTATGAAATAGTGATCCAGAATTTATTACAAATAATAGTAAACAAAACTTACAGTAAACAGCACTGTCATGCTAAAGAGTCATTCTGTAAGGTTACATACTTATTCCAATACAAATACCACTGCTTAAAACATTTTTGGAAGTATTTTAAAAGCAAATTAATGTCACCTTAGAAAATTAGTCTCATTTCTTCACAGGAGGACTGATAGAAATGGCTAATTTTGGCCAGGCGCGGTGGCTCAAGCCTGTAATCCCAGCACTTTGGGAGGCCGAGACGGCCAGATCACGAGGTCAGGAGATCGAGACCATCCTGGCTAACACGGTGAAACCCTGTCTCTACTAAAAAAATACAAAGAACTAGCCAGGCGAGGTGGCGGACGCCTGTAGTCCCAGCTATTCTGGAGGCTGAGGCTGGAGAATGGCGTAAACTCGGGAGGTGGAGCTTGCAGTGAGCTGAGATCCGGCCACTGCACTCCAGCCCGGGCGACAGAGCGAGACTCCGTCTCAAAAAAAAAAAAAAAAAAAAAAAAAAAAAAAAGAAATGGCTAATTTTGTTGTTGTTGTTGTTTACCAGAAAATAAACACCACCTTTATCAAGATAATAACAACAGAAAGGATTTCCAATTTCTCAGAATGAAAATAACATGACACCAGCACAAGTGTTAAAAGAGTAAATGGCTACATTTCTTATTCTGATAGCTTCCCACCACACACCGAAGGTTCCTCAAGGACAGCTGCCACCAGAACTGCTGCAAGAACATACTTTTCACTGGGCGTAGAAGCTTCACAGTCAACTCCTCAAGCAAAGACTAAAATATTATTTCTTTTTAGAATATCTTGGTTGAGGGAGAACGTATCAATATGGAGAACAGATCTTTGCTTCTCGAATTCAAGAAAAACCATTAACTAATCTATCAATTTTTCTCTGATACAGTGTGCCAGAGTGCCCTGTGAAGAATCCTTTTCCATCCCTACCACATGTCTAGGTGAAGGGAGAGGAGGGGGTGGCAAAGTGCCAGTACACTAGCAGACACTCCTGGTGATGCTCCAGGCTCTGCTCCCTTTCTGCTGGTAGCAGTAGGCATCTTTTCTGGTAGCTGCAGCAGCTTGATGTGGGGGGGAAGAAGGGGCCATCCACCAATCACCTCTTCTTGAAGCCATATTTTTTTGCGTTCATTGAAGAGATCTTAGAGCTCCTCAAATTGACAATCTTTGGGCAGCCATCTCTGTCCTTCTCCTGGATGGTGCACTCCTTACAATAACAGGCACCAGAGATTCCAAGACCTCCACGGATCTCACGGTGCCCCGGTAAGATCCATAATTACACTCATCACATCACCAGAGTGCAGGGACACACACAGGAGTCACAAATCACACACTCGTCATCACATTTTTCATCCAGTCTTCCAATGGCAACATCAGCCTGCTTGTGGCAAAAGATCTAAGTTTTCATTTTTAAAAAATGTAGCTATAGGCCGGGCGCGGTGGCTCAAGCCTGTAATCCCAGCACTTTGGGAGGCCGAGACGGGTGGATCACGAGGTCAGGAGATCGAGACCATCCTGGCTAACACAGTGAAACCCCGTCTCTACTAAAAAATACAAAAAACTAGCCGGGCGACGTGGCGGCGCCTGTAGTCCCAGCTACCCGGGAGGCTGAGACAGGAGAATGGCGTGAACCCGGGAGGCGGAGCTTGCAGTGAGCTGAGATCCGGCCATAGCACTCCAACCTGGGTGACAGAGCGAGACTCCGTCTCAAAAAAAAAAAAAAAAAAAATGTAGCTATAAAGTAAAAATGGACACCCTCCCACACACCCCCCTGAAGGAAAGAACACTATCTGTATATAACAATTCTGATATGATTAATTTAAGGTCAGTCATACCTCATAACGACCATCTTTCCTATTTTTGTCACTCCCTTTCTTCCACGTAGCTCCAAAAGACAAGGAAATATTTAGTTTTAAACAACTACATATGGCTAAAAATAATTTCATTTTTTAATATGATAGATGAACAAAACGAGCATCCAACTGTAAGTTTTGCCTGTCCTAGTCACTGGAACTTCAACTATCCCACTTTTCCATAAAGACTGTTCAAGCAAAAATATAAGTTACAAAGCTGCCTATATTATCTATTTCCAATGGGCTTTAAAGAACAGGACATGAAGGCCAGGTGCAGTGGCTCACGCCTATAATCCCAGCACTTTGGGATGCTGAGGTGGGCAAATCACGAGGTCAAGAGTTTCAGACCAGCCTGTCCAACATGGTGAAACCCTGTCTCTACTAAAAATACAAAAAAAATTAGCTGGACGTAGTGGCAGGTGCCTGTAATCCCAGCTACTCGGGAGGTTAAGGCAAGGCAGGAGAATCGCTTGAAGCCGGGAGGCGGAGGTTGCAGTGAGCCGAGATCGTGCCACTGCACTCCAGCCCAGGCAACAGAGTAAGACTCCATCTCAAAAACAAAAAAAGAAAAAAAGAAAAAAGAACAGAACATGAAATTATAGCCTTCAGAAAGTCTTGCAGCACTTATGAAGACAATCAGAAAAATGGCTACAGATGAACTGAGAGGCTCAGCATCTCTTGGCCCTAGAGATCAGAGATCGTCACTTTTTAAACAACTGGTGGGTATTTACTTTACTAAAGATAAACACTCCAGCCCCGATCTTGACTTATGCCAAAAATATTACTATTCTTAAGTTCATCCTAATGATCACAATTTGAAACTACACAGAAACATTTTCCCTAGTACTATTTCAGCCACCCCCGACTACCCAGGAAAGGTGCCATATTAAAAATGTTTCCACAACAACTTGTGTTTAAGGTCAGGCGCTGGGTTTAAGACTTCAGAAACTTGAAAGGGCATATACAAGGAAAAATTTTAAAGGGATTACATAGTAAAACATTCTCTGCTACAGCTCCGGTCACTCAAGGGAAACTAAATGTGAGAAAGCACACACTGTTCCTTAACTGCTCAAAATTAAACCCACTTAATTCCCCTATACAGATTTTTTTCCCACCCCTCAGTCATTAATTCCTTCTCCCAAAAGAGCAGGCACTCTACCCAAACAGTGCTTGCTGAGTTTGAATTTCTATTAAGGTACTGGCTTAAATGATGTTCTACTTGCTTTGTAACTTAGGATAAACTATTAATCCTTGAATCACTCAAATACCAAAATGTTTCTAACTCAAAGGAAAAGAAGGGACTACGATTCAAATTCACTGTTTAAGTGACTAAAATTAATTTTGGTATTATTTTTCCTAATTAGGGTTAATTTCAGAACTTCTCTGTAATTTCATTTTTTAAACCTATATAATCAGTCCCTTCTTCATAACATAAGACAAACCGAAGTGATTCTGACTACGATATCCAACCCAAAGACTCTAAAATGATCTTTTTAAAGAAATGTCACATTTTGATATTTCTGAAACTATTGGGTTTCATTTGGACAGAATCTGTGTTTAGTCATCACAAGAACATTTCCAAAATGAGGTAAGTCAGTAAGATAAAAACTTATACTTCAAAACTATCCTCCTGAGTCAACAGGGCTATCTGTTTCACCACACACAAGAATACTCTTCCTCTGAAAAGATGAACTGACTAGCTTAATAGGCAGAGTGAAAACAAAAGATTTTTTAAAAATCAGGTGATGCCTGTCTCCTTTTTGCACTAAGTCAGTGGCAATACCTTTGCATGTTATAAAAAAGTGGCCTCATACTACTTACAGCCATTATAGTAGTATTTGGCCAGTCTTTGAACACTTCCAAGAAATTACCATTCAGCACCATCCCATACAACTTTCTGTGAAGAGAGAAACAGTCTGTATCTGCACTATCCAATAAGGCAGTTGTAGCCACAGTTCATTAGTGAGCACTTGAAATGTGGCTAGCGCAACCAAAGGACTATATCCTATTTCTTTAATTTTACTTAATTAATTTAAATGTAAATAGCCACATGTGGTTAGTGGCTACCAAGCTGGACAGTGTGGTGCTAGCCCCTTTCTTCTGGGAACACTGCTGCTGCTCTGTTATAAAATACCAGCCCCGCCTAAGGGACCACCTCCCTCCAACTAATGACCGGTCATGCGGTATGTCTATTTCACGTACTTTTCGTCAACCCTCAACTTTCTGCTCCTCAACCTTACCTTACAACACACACCCACCTCCACCTCACTGACAGATGATCACCCAAGATTAAAAATATAATCTACTGTAATAGGCCAGGCGAAAGGTGATGGCTGAAATGAAGACAACGTATGTTTACATATAACCTGGTTACATGTTAAATAAACATGCCCTGATGAATAAATATAGGTAAATAAAAATCATTTTAATGCCCCTAAAGGGATAGATTTTTACTGATTCCTACATAATATATATGTTCTCAGATATATTTTTACTCTATTGAGTCATAGGCCAGGTACAGTGGCTCACGCCTGTAGTCCCAGTACTTTGGGGAGGCCAAGGCAGGAGAATCACTTGAGGCCAGGAGTTTGAGAATAGTCTGGGCAACATAGTAAGATTCTATCTCTACCAAAAAAAAAAAAAAAAAGGTTTTAATAGTTTAAAATTTATTGAGTCAATAATCTTTTTTTTTTTTTTTGAGACGGAGTCTCACTCTGTCATTGCCCAGGCTGGAGTGTAGTGGCGCGATCTCGGCTCACTGCAACCTCCGCCTACCAGGTTCAGGCAATTCTTCTGTTTCAGCCTCCTGAGTAGCTGGGATTACAGGCATGTGCCACCATGCCCGGCTAATGATTTTGTATTTTTAGTATAAAGATGGGGTTTCACTATATTGGCCAGGCTAGTCTCGAACTCCTGACCTTGTGATCTGCCTGTCTCAGCCTCCCAAAGTGCTAGGACTACAGGCGTGAGCCACCGCAGCTGGCCCAAGTCAGTAACATTTCTAACATCTGTCTTTACACCAACAAGGAAACAATGTGATATAAGTGGAAGAAAATACTGAATTAGGGCAGAATCATGAGTCTGGGATCCTAAGGACTTTGTGGCCATAGGCAAGTTTCTTCAACTTTGGCCATTAGAGAGTTTTCAGTTACAAGACAAAGCAGCTGGGATGGATTTTTTTTCCTTTGGTCTCTTCTAAAATTAAATTTCCTAATTCTCTCTATATTCTTGTGCCACTTCTCACCTAGGAACTTACTTATAAAAGCCAGCAATGACCTGCCATTCTTTCCGCAGCAACCCCCACCTGCTGCTCCTCTTCCTCTGCTTTCTTGAGTCACCCCATAATTAAACAAAGAGAGATAGTGACACTGCCAGAGAGAAAGAAAGAGAACCAGATGATTCAAAGTAAAATCTAAGTTACACAGGATAGGTCAATAGGCACCAACCCCCCAAAATATAACTCTTTTTCAATCCCCAGACTAAACAGAGTAGGAAAACAAGCAGTTGGAATACCCTTAGTACAAACTCTGGTTCAAATTGATGCAACCAGTTCAAAACAAAATCATTGATTCTTCTAAGAATTAATCCACAGAATGATTATGAGAAGTCTCACAACTATCACAGGTCACTGGCTTCCAAAATACTCCCCGAATGAAGATCTTTCATTGACAGGGCAGAAAGTCATCCACCTCTACTTTCCATCTAGTTTTTCTGACAAATAGCTCCAGTGGTAACTAAAGGTTAGAAACCTAAACCCATAAATGTCAATAAAATGTGTATTTTTACCTAAGGGAAGAATCGCACGAGCACCCCCAATACTAGGCTTCTGAGAATTATACTAAATGCCACTTACCTGGAAGAGGTTTCAAAATAAAATCAGGGATAATATGAATGTAGAGGTCTCTATCATTTCTATCTTAAAATGTTTTCCCATATATCAAAATACACAATCAGTTTAAAAGGTCAATTCATCTCAATCCTCAATGTCCAAGAAGTTTCTTAAAGCTAAGCCAGAGTTTATTCTCAAATGACTGTTTGGCAAGTGAGAAGAAATTTGAAATATATCATTTACTCACAACAGATTCCAAAGTATTTATCTAAATCAACTCTAGAAATAAAGTACTGCCAATCCATTCTCTAAAGGATTTTTATTTCTCTTCTGCTTTTCAGTTAAGCCAAGTCTGAAATGCCTTTTTAATTAATATATTGAATTCTTGTCTAGTATCAAAAACTTGGCCAATTAATGGCAGCTAGGGAAAAGAGAAACACTTGAATCACTCTGACTAAGAGCTGTTTCGGTATAATCTAAACAAAACTATCCTAGAGGAGAATGTATGACTTCACATGATTACATGGGGAATTATACTTAAATAGCAAAAAAAACTTTCCCAAAAAGTACATTGTAAAGGAATTATAATATCTATTAGATTGGTTTTGACTTAAAAAGAATGACCTGGTTCTATGGTCTTAGCAGGTACCACACCCACCCTATCCTGTCAGTCCCTTATAATTTATAAAAATAGAACTCCTGCCATCATAACAACCTTTGAAAGCCACTTGTTCTGCAATTCTGCTCCTGTGTTTCACCTGTATCCCTGATGGTCTCCAGCAGTCCTAATTCCTACACAGGAAGACGTTCCACAGAACTTCAAGGTGAGCGTTATATATAAATACATGAATAGCAAGAGACAGAGATCACTGGTATACTCAAGAAAAGAAAGCTCTAGAGCTTTGGAAGGGCAGTGTGGGACTTCCCCACTCCACCCTACAATGTCTACAGATGCCAGAACTGTGGCAGGGAGCCCTGGGTCCTTTCATCCAGCCAGAAAGGCCACCTCTCAGTCCTATGACCTCAGGAGAGCCAGGCCTCTGCCTGCCTACCTCCACAACACACGCAGGTGGACGCACTCAAAGTGCTTACTCTTCATCTGTGAGGATTAATGAGCTAATTTCTACAGAGTCCTTTAAGCTGATTGGCCCAAACGCAACTAAATAAGCACCATCATTAACCACAGGCAAGATCAAATCCTCAGGATCCAGCGAGGCAAATTTTTAGACGTCAGGCAATGTTTCTCTTCCACAAGGTGGGGAGGGAGTATTTCTCCCCAAAACTCAGAACTTCATCCAGAAAACGTTTATTAAATATCTGTTATGACATGCGGGGTATGGAGATGAGAGACCCTGTCCTCAAAGAAGACTTAACAGTCTACAGCCAGGCTGGCAAGGAAGAAACAATTTGCAGACAGTATGAGAACTGCCAGGGAACGAAAGACCCAACAGAGCCTGAAGGGCAAGTGGGGAGGGGGGCTCTAGAGGCAGAGATTATTTGTGTGACAATAAACCACCTGTTCAGGGTATGAGACGGGAGGCCCAGTCAGGGTGCTGGTTACGTGGTGTGTTCAATTCATGAACATGCACCAAGATATACATTGTTTATATGTATACTTTTCCACATGCATATTATACTTCAATAAGGGCAATATTTAAAAGAAGAGACAGAGCTCTTTGCTACATAGATGAAAATGGAAGGAAGGATCTTGGAATAAGGGTCTTGGAATGGTGTTCCAAGCAGAGGGAAATCTTGCCTAGAAGAGGCATTTCAGCAACTGCAAAACGTTCCCACTGTCCTGAGACTGGAAATGACAAGATGTGGCTGAAAAGGGAGGCAAGAGACAATTCCCAAAAGACCTTAAGCACTGTGCTTCTAATTAGTCTTGAGGATGATGGGAGAGTTACTAAAGGCGTTTCAGCCTGGGAGAAACGTTATAAAGAATTTTGGTATAGCAGTATCATTCTGGTAGCAATGCACACTACAGCCAGAAACAAGAATGGAAAAAAGGAACCTGATTAGGAAATTATTACAATCATCCAAATAAGAATCGATAAGGGCCTGAACTAAACCAGTGGTGGCCGACATGAAGAGTCAGAGTCAAATCAAAGAAGATTTCAAGGAGGTGGAGTATTTAGGATTGGGTGACCAAACAGATGTGAGAGATGGACGAAGACAGGAAAGTACAGGATGGCCAGCCTCTCAAGAAGATGAATATAGAAGGAACCAGATTAGGACTGAGGCAAGGGTGGAGAGACAATGAGTTTAAATGTATGAAGTCCCTGTGAAACATTCAAACGAAGACATTAAAAAGGTAGTCCAAACACTGGTCTATAGTCAGGAAGACCCTCCGCATTTGAGGTGGTAGTTGAAGCCTCAAACAGATAGAGATGCGGATCTTGCATCCGGGGCAGGCAGGGGAGTACAGGAAGTCCAGAAGGAAGGCATGGCATGGAAGCTCAAGCAAATGCCTTTCCAAAAGAATGAAAGATGGCACCTAACCCTGCAGAGAGCAGAGAGAAGGACTGCAGCGTCCACTGGCTCTGCCCACAGAATAGTCACGGTGATTTCAGAGAGAGTAACTTGGGTTTCTCAGGGAAAGGGCAGAAGCCAGACTGCAGTGGGCAGAGAGGGAATGGGAGGTTTCTTGAAACAGTTTAGCAGTGCAAGGAAGAAATGAGATAAGGGAGTAGCCAGAGGAGAAAGAAACAGGGAGAGTGTTTTATTTTGTTCTCTTTTGTCATTTAAAGATAAGAGACAGGCTTGAGAATATTTATAAACTGAGGGAAAAGCAGAGAGGGAAAGAAGGAGACAGGGAAGCAATGGTGATGACTTTATCTGAAAATGAAGGCCTCTGTCCTCGCACTGGCTGGGACACACAGGGAGCGTTTCTTTTAGTCAGCAGCATTTCCTGCCAGCATGGCAGCCTTCAGGCAAACTCAGAGGTGGAAGAAAGTGCAGTCTTAGCAGGTTGTTCTCGGAGCCCTCTCATAATGGGCTGCTCCTCTTCAGCAACCTTCCTGCAGGATGCTCTCATCACTTGTCAGAGGGCCATTTGGCACCTAAACCCCTGAGCTGTCCAAATCGCCAGGAGCTCCACAGGTCTCTTCAGTTTCCTCCCATAGCAGTGGAGATGCAAGGGGAAGCCAGATCCCCGGGGGCCTCTCCCCTTATAAGCCCCTTCCAGCAGCCCAGCAGAAGAGTGGGACTAGGGAACAACCTCTCCTTCCTACCTCCTCCCTGCTAGAAACATAGCAGAGAAACTCTTCAAGCCATTCCAGAATCTTGCCAAAGATAGGACTGTGTTCTCTCCTGATAACTTGCATCTGATTAGCAAATGAAGTCTATAGAAGTTATGGCTAAGACTAATTGAAAGCATGCTGTGTGCCAGGCACGATTCTCAGTGCTTTACATTCTCTCATTCCTCACAACCCTATTTTTATCATCTCTGTGTTACCAATGAGGAAACTGAGTGCAGACACATCTAAGTCATTTGCTCAAGGTCGCAGCGTCAGTGACTGCCATTGCAGGACATGAAACAGACCAGGCTGTCGGACTCCAGGGCCGGCACTGCTGCAGCTTATTTTCAAACACCGTCAGTAAACGTAGTATACAATAAACCATGGAAGTCAGGGAAGAATTCATAATATCATTAGTTAAAAATCAAATGCACATATAAAGGATTGCAGTCACTTTACCATAGTTTCTTTTTACCTTGAGATCTCCCCCCAGCCCCATGACAGCACATTTAAAAGAGTATTTATCTTGTAAATATAATTAATTCTATTGAATTGTACACTTTAAGAATGGTTAAAATGGTACAATTTTTGTTGTGTATATTTTACCACAATAAAAATAATACAAAAGAGGCCAGGCACAGTGACTCACACCTATAATCCTAGCAATTTGGGAGGCTGAGGCGCGCGGGTTACTTGAGGCCAAGACTTCATGACCAGCCTGGACAACATGGTGAAACCCCGTTTCTAACAAAAAATACAAAAATTAGCCGGGCCTGTAATACTAGCTACTTGGGAGCCTGAGGCAGGACAAATGCTTGAATCTAGGAGGCGGAGGTTGCAGTAAGCTGAGATGGTGTCACTGCAATCCAGCCCAGGCAACAGAGCAAGGCTCTGTCTTACAAAAAAAAAAAGAAAGAAAAATTATATATATAAAGAGGCCAGGCACACACCTGTAATCCCAACACATTGGGAAGCCAAGGCAGGAGCATCGCTTAGCTCAGGAGTTCAAGACCAGCTTGGGCAACATAGTGAGACCCCCATCTCTTTTAAAAAAAAATAGGCAGGCATGATGAGGCATGATGGTTTGCACCTATAGTCCCAGCTACTCATGAGGCTCATGTGGGAAGATCACTTGAGTCCAAGAGTGCCAGGCTACAGTGAGGTATGATGGCACCACTGCACTCTAGCCTGGGTGACAGAGTGAGACCCTGTATCAAAAAAAATAATAAAAAATACAAAAGAACATTTCTATATACATTTTTCTACTTACAAAAAATAAGTGAAATGAAATTAAAATCAAAGCCCTGTCTTCTTTGAGACAAAGCATCTCAGGCATCATTTAGTATTTTAAAAACAACAACAAACAAACTAATCAAGGTCAAAGAACACACTGCAGCAGCAAGGCAGCCTGGTGTAAAGGTCTGGGAGATCAGAACACACACTCAGTGCTCCGGTTCCCTTACCCCAGTGCCAGCGGAGGTACCACTGTCCTCAGACTCCCTCTAGGATATCTATAAAAACCAGTTCTAATCCCCAAACCATTTAAATCCACAGAAACTCTGAGAGCACAGAGCGAAGTGGGAATGCCCGGGGCTATTTACAATCTCATTTTACGAGAGGCTTAAAGACCTGGCCATATGCACTATTACCCGGACCTGAGGAAAACACACCTCAATGGATAAACAAAGCCTCACAGGAGAGAAATAAAGCATTCAAAGGAACCCTCTGTCAAACCATGTCCAGGATTCTAGAACTCAAATTCTTCGTATTGACTAAGATGGCAATTTGTTACTTTTAGGTCATTCTAAATGACCACCCAGGACAAAGGTGAAGCAACACTGAGAAATCTAGTATAAAACTACATAAAGAAAGGTGCATCCTGCAAAAAAAAAAAAAAACTAAGAAAATCAAACATATACGTTGAGGCAGGAGTCTAGTGTTTCTCAGAAGAAATTCAGCAAAGGTAACAACACCGCTGGAATCATCTGATTCAAATACAGAAACTGGTACTTCAGTGACTACAACTCTTTGAATGAAAAGCTCCATTCCATTACGGACGGCCAAGTAAACACTTACATGATTCACTTTCATTCCCTGTTTAGCAAATCTAGGTAATATTATTAATACCACCAACAAATAAACTAAGTTTTCAACTGGCATAGCTTTAAGTGCCCCTTATACTTCTAAAGGTAGGGGTACCTACCTTTGGGGCTCAACTCACCCCAAATTCCTTCTGTAGAGAGGTACGGAACAAAGATTAACAAGGCTGAAGAGTATAAACAGGTCGGAAAGCCTCCAAAAAGACAGAAATATTTGAAATCTACTAAGACAAGGATATCAATGGCTAGAAGAAGGAATTTAATAATTTCCAACATTTTTAACCCCTCTGTAAATATAAAACTCCCTCCAATCGATTTTACATCACTTCCAGGTCATGAATAAACTTCTGAACCAGAATACTCCTAAGAGCATTACAGTTTCTCCACCGACCTTTTAAAACACAAGAACAATTATACAATAAAGAGAAAACTTTATTTTAGGCTTGCAAAATCCTGTGTTTATTTTCTAAAACAGAAGTCAAACAACTGAATGTGCTTTGTTTGGGTTTTAGTAAACTTATTCCCTCATAATCCTGGGGGCCCCAAACTCTGCCCAGAAGGAAATAAAGAAAAAGTCCTCCGTGCCCGTGCCATGCTGGAAAGTTAAAACACAGTGCCTCCTTTGGCTTTCTGCTCAGGCACATCTGAGCCTCCTGCTGCTGGTCACGGTTCACACTGCTGGAGTCATATCATATGACACCTGCCGTATGGCGGGTAGAAGCAAAGGCTCTCAACTGGCATTCATGTTGAAACTGGTTCAGTGTTTGAACTGCTAACTTCTGCGTGTAATGTTTAAGCAAAAGTGCTTAACCACAAGTTCAGTCTTAATCTCTGAACTAGCATTAAACCCTAAATGGAAACAGGTTTGTAATTCCCTATAAACATTAAGCCCTTGCGAAAAACCTATTCCAGCAATTTGATTTTTCAATAACAGGGCCCCCACACAGGCCATCTCTTTCTCTTTTAGTTGGGAAAATATGAGATAAACTTCATATTTTTCATAGAAAAGCCCTTCCCACAATGCAAATGTGCAAAAGTCAGGGTAGAATAAGCAGGTGTTTTTGTTCGCAAACTCCTCTCAAACAGAAAAAAAAAACAACAAAAAATTTCTTTTCTTCCACTAAATTGACCACCATAATTAACACCGATGGGACTGCAAACTGAAAGAAGTTCTGCCATTAATCCCACTCAACTTAAACTCAGATTTTATTAGTTCACCAAAAAAATACTGTTTTCAAAAGGCAACGTCTGTATTTTAACCCTAATAATTAACCAAGTAGATATATAAATTGATTATAAGTTCTACCAATCCTATGGACTCTATGGAAAATTATGTGGCAGATACCATTATTGAACTTTTATGACCCACCTCTTCCTGTCAGAAACAGAGTTCACAGCTGGTTACTGAAGGTAACAGTGGAAATAATTAAGCACCTTACAAACTCAGACCTAAAACCTAGCTCAAATATGACCTCTACTAAGAAATACTCTGCTTCCTTCTCTCTCCTGGCAGTCACTCCCTCCTTTGGGCACTCCAAGCACTTACTCATCACATCCTATAGGATCCTTTCCCTATGTCTCCTAACAACTTAGGGCAGGGATCTTTTGTTAATTTCTATATTGCTAGCAAATGGGGCAATGCTTGGAACATAGCAGGCCTTCAGATCTTGTTGCACAAATAACAACTATGAGGTTACACGCTATAAAGTCTGTAAAAAGAGGGGCAGAAAAAACCACAGCATTTTGCCTTGAAAGAAGCAGAAGGCTTCTCAAAGAATATTCACACTCACCTTGGAAGCAGAGTGAGATTTAGTACACAAATATGGGCACTCACAGAAGGGAAAAGCCTCTGCAAGGCAGCAAAGAATGGAAGACCAGATGTGCGGAAGACAGCGGTGTATTCAGGAAGCAATCAGTGAGAGGAGACAACGGGAAGAGGCAGGCAGGTTGAGGGTACAGGGCTTATATGCCAGGTTAAAGAGGTTTCCATGGAATATTCCAGGCTTTGAGAAGCCCCTGAAGCTATTTATTTCAGGCAGTGACATGAAGACTCATCCCATGAGAGTCTCTGGTCAAAAATTATGGAAGATCTGGGTTTTCAAAGAATTTTGTCTACAGATGCCTATTATAGGTTATCTGAAGCTTGTATATATCCTAGGTTACTGACCTGCCCAACATTTTCTCACATATTTCTACACATATAGTCATATACATATTTCCGTCTATGCTATGTTTTATTCAACAGTAGGTGACAAAGGCTCATTTAAACACCTAAAGAAATTTTTGTAGCTGTTTTGTTTTAAAGGGAGGTGACGAATTTTTTTAAGTGAAAGTTAGAAAAAATACTTAATATAAATATCCTTAACTCCTTTTTCATCGCTGTACTTACATACCAAGATTCTGGGAAGGCAACATCCCATCCCTGCCTCAGTCAGGTGAGACGCTGAGGGCCCACTTTACCTGGAGGCTTCCCTAAGTGACAAGACTCTCAAACTGGATGATCCAATAGGTGAAGGGACAAAACAAACCTCCTGGCCCTTCATGTGCCTGGCCCAAGAAAAAGTAACGCCGAGCCCTGCGTCTCTGCCAGGTATTTAAAAATGTAAGATAAGGTGATATTTGTGAGCCGCCCAGAAGGCATCGAAAGGCAGGGAGCAGATCACCGGCAGCCTCGGGTTTCACTCTTGTAGCTCGGCCTGGACCAGAGGGAAGCATCGGCCCGGTACAGGGCTGGAGGCCAGGGCACCCGCTTTCCCCGGGGGGCCGGACTGGGCGGCAGGCGGCGCACCCTGGCACGGAGGGAGGCGGGTACCCGGGCGCTCCGAGTGGCGCGGAGAGCCGGGCTGCAAGGCGGGCGTGGAGTGGCGGCTGTCAGGGAGAGAGGCCAGCATCCTCCCCGGCCTCGGGAAAGCACTGGGGCCTCCACGGCTTCTACGTGGCCCCGTTACCCACGGCGAGAGAGTAACGACGTGAGGCAGAGGAGAGGCTGCGCCAGCAGAGTCCCCCAGGACGCGGTCCCCGGGGCACTGGAAGTCCAGGGCGGCGCCCCCGCAACCCCACCCCACCCGCGGCTGCCTGTCCGCGTGGCCACCGGCCACCGGCCACGAGCCACGAGCTGCGGCCCCGGCACGCGGGGGGAGGGAGATGCGGCGGCGCCGCCGGGTTCCTCCCTCCACCGCCCCGGCGATCCGGGAGATAAAAGTTTGCAGCATGCGGCTCGTCTGCAGTGCGAGTCACATCCGCCGCGCCGCCTCCTGCAGCACCAGCGCTCAGAGAACGAACAGATACATTTAAAAAATAAAAAAACTGTTGAAGCCGGTAGGCCTGAAGCTGGCCGCTCTGCCTCCAGGGCGTGCATGCAGGCGAGCCCAGCATCCCGCGCCCCCTCCCGCCCCGGCCGCGCCTCCC
>NW_016804356.1:1915055-1968793 GCF_001698545.2 Rhinopithecus bieti
AAAAAAAAAAAAAAAAAAAAAAGAAACAGAGCCCTTCATAAACAAATTCTAGGCCTCTGAGAAACAGGGGAGCTCTTTATACCAAGCCATGGCTGCTGACCTCTTCAAGTGCTGCCTCCACCCTACCCCAAAGAACTTTTAAGGACTGTTTTAAAGGAAAAGAAAATGATCAAATGAATGTGACTTCCATTTTGTCATATGAATTTCTGTTTTTGACTTTCAAACCATGAGGTGGGATTATGAAGGCCAGGAATGTTCTTGGGACTTAGTAGGAAAACATGATGCTCTCAAGATCAATATCACAGAATTGAATCAAACACAGATCAGTTAGTCTCCCAGAAAAAACAACTGTTCCACAGTCACAGACTACATGTCGGTCTCTAGTCAACTGCTTTCCAAAGGGCTACCAGGATGAAGACTTGCTTGAGTGGATGACTCAGTGCATTCCATCACTTCTACAGTCAATCGGTTTAAAGAAGAACGTCCTCTGGCATTGCTCTTTGGCATCATTTTTATAAACGAAGAACAGAATACGAATAATGTTTTAAAATTATACAAAAGCATTAGAGTTAATGTTTCTGTAAACAATTGGGTAAAATGGTACTTAAAACTTAGAAATATATGTTTTGTAAAAGTGTTCAACTGATATGCACTTTTCCCGGAAAATCCATTACTAAATTTAAGTTGAAATATGGGGATGGAGGCGGGTGCCTTTAAAATATAAACAAGGTTTATTTCAATGCATAAAGAGTACATTCACTGAGCGATGTTAAAATAGAAAGGAAAAATAAGGGTCTAAATGTTTTTAAAATGTATCCAACTGCCTCATGATGTGTCAGGGTTTCTCAATCTCAGTGCTGTTTTGTGCCAGATAGTTCCCTTCGTTGTAGAGGTCTGTTTTCCTGTGGTGTGGTCTGAATGTTTCTGTCCTCCCAAAATTCATATGTTGACACTTAATCAGCAGTGTAATAGTATTAAAAGCCTTTAGCAGGAGATTGGGTCATGAGGACAGAGGCCTCCTGAGTTAGATTAGTGCCCTTACAAATGAGACTGGAAGGAGCTTGATGACTCCTTCCACCGAATGAGGATGCAGCTAGAGGCACTAGCTATGAAGTAGAGTGCAAGTCCTCAGTAAATATCTAATTTGCTGGCACCTTGATCTTGGACTTCCAGCCTCCAGAACTGTAAAAATGAATTTCCGTTGTTTGTCAGCTACCCACTCTAAGGTATTTTGTTATACCAGTCATAGCAGATGAAGGCACGCTGGCCTCTACGCACTAGATGCCAGTAGCACCACTGCTGCTGACATCGTGACTATCAGCAGTGCCTCCAGACATTGCCAAATGTCCCCTGGAGGGCAAACCGTGCTTTAGGTGAAGTAAGTATATCACATTTTCATTTTATAAACAGATTATTGCAGTAGTTATTTGTATTACAAAGAGCTTCCATAGAGTTCCATTATTTATTCATAAACCCTTTGAACATCTAAGATAGGATGTGTAGTGAAGTGGCCAGTGTCTTGAAGAAAGAAAGTGCTGGATTCAAATCTTGCCTTCAGTGTTTTGTTTTGTTTTGTTTTTTGAAACGGAGTCTTGCTCTTGTCGCCCATGCTGGAATACAGTGGCACAGTCTTGGCTCACTGCAACCTCCACCTCCCTGGTTCAAGTGATTCTCTTGCCTCAGCTTCCTGAGTAGCTGCGACTACAGGCGTCTGCCAGCATGCCCAGCTGATTTTTGTGTTTTTAGTAGAGACAGGGTTTTGTGTTGTATTTTTTTGAGACAGAGTCTTACTCTTGTCACCCAGGCTGGAGTGCAATGGCACGATCTCGGCTCACTGCAACCTCTGCCTCCGGGGTTCAAAGGATTCTCCTGCCTCAGCCTCCTGAATAGCTGAGATTACAGGCATGTGCCACCACACCAGCTAATTTTGTGTGTTTAGTAAAGACTGGGTTTCACCATGTTGGCCAGGTTGGTCTCAGACTCCTGATGTCAGGTGATCCACCCAACTTGGCTTCCCAAAGTGCTTGGATTACAGGTGTGAGCCACTGTGCCTAGCTCAACAGTTTTTCTAGAGACAAAGTCTTGCTCTGTCACCCAAGCTGGAGTGCAGTGGCATGATCATGGCTCACTGCAGCCTCTAGCTCCTGGGCACAAGCAATCCACCTTCCTCAGCCTCCCAAGTACCTGGAATTACAAGTGTGCGCTACCATGCCCAGCTAATTTTTATTTAATTTTGGAGAAGTAGGGTTTTGCTATGTTGCCCAGGATGGTCTTGAAGTTCCTGGTCTCAGGTGATCCACCTCAGCCTTCCAAAGTGCCAAGATTATAGTGTGAGCCACCATGCCTAGCCTCATTTTTTAAAGTCTCTGCCTTTGGACTTACTTCACTCTCTGAGTCTCAGTTTTCTCCTGTGCAAAAATCAGTACAATAATAGCTACCACATGGGTTGTTATAATGGCTTAGGATAATGGATGACACATAATAGAAGTTTGGAAACCACCACCACCATCATCATCATTATTCCTGTCTGCTAAGATTTGTAGCAAAATATGTAGTGCAAAGATATATAATTACAAGAATCAACTTTGCAGAATATAAGCTCCCCAAGGGCAGGATTTTTTGTTCCTTTGGGTTACTGCTGTATCCCAGTACCTAGAAAAACACCTGGCACAGAGTACACTCAGTAAATATTTGTTAAATGTTAATATAACACTTTTTAAATACATAAAACATGCTTTTAAGCATCAGAATGAGTCAGCACTGTCAAGGGTGGATTGTAGGGGAGGAAACTGGAGGCAGAGAGACCTATTGGAAGCCATTGCAATAATCAAGTTAGAGAAATGTAAATATTAGCTATTATATTGAGGATAATGATGAGGAAAGTGACTTTAAAAATTATTTAAGGAGCAGAGAAATAGAACTTGACAACAGATAAGATTCTTTTAAAAGTCAAATTGCCCCAATGCATTAAAAAACTGGATATGCACAAATGCAATGTATAAAATGTTTTAGAAATGCATCCATGGGAGAAGTGAGAGGTTCTCTGGACAGATGATCATTTTCCTATGGCTAAAATGTAATCTAACACAAAAGTACTATCATCGCATGGTGGAAAATAGTCAGATATTCTAAGGTCTGGAGAAAATCGATCACCAGTGTTTGTCCTGGCCAAGTCTCTCATACCCACTCTTTTGGTAACTCTGTTTGAGTGAAAAGTTGTGAAAGAGCTGGACTTGGGTTATAGTAATTGCTTCCAAAGCCAAAGGTCAAACTTTTTTTGAATGAGGGTAATGGTAAGGCATGGTGGAAAGGACATGGCTGAATTGAAATCCTTGTTCTACACTTTCTAGCTGGTAGTCTATAATTTTCTGAGCCTCTGTTTTCTTAAAATTGGGACAATTAGCCCCAGACTATAGGAGCTATGTAAGAATTAAATGAGCTGGTATGTGCAACATGCCTGACCCACACACACACAGTAGTGGTATAGTGGATGGCTCCGGAATTTCTGACTGGGAGGGCCCAGGGGTAGCAGTCTCAGGGGAAGGTAGGTATTAAGGTTGAGTCATGTCCCCTAAAAGGGTTGAAGTCCTAAGCCCAGGTAGTTGGGCATGTGAACTTATTTGGAAATAGAGCCTTTGCAGAGGCAATCAAGTTAAGATGAGGTAATACTAATACTGGATTAGTCTGGGCCCTATTACAATGATTGGTATCCTTATAATAAAAGAGGAAATTTAGACACAGAGACAAATAGACAAACACACACACATACACACACACACACACACACACACACACACACACAAGGAGAATGCCATGTGATGATGGAGGCAGAGATTGGAGTGATGTGTCTACAAGTCAAGAATGCCAAAAATAGCAGGCCATCACCAGAAGCTAGGAAAGAAGCAAGGAACAGATTTTCCCTCAGAGTCTCCCATAGGAAATCAACCCTGCCAAAGGGTTGATTTTGGACAGCTAGCCTCCAGATTGTGAAAGAATAAACTTCTGTTGTTTTAAGCCCTCCAGTATGTGTATTGGTTACAGCAGCCTGTCAACCTGAATAACAAACAGAGAAGGAGACTCTGAAAGAAAATGGTGCTAATTTTGCAATAGGTGTTCATGTACATAGTAAACTCTGTGGGTATTCAGGGAGATAAAGGAAGACAAAGGTTTTTTGATTGTTTGTTTTAAAATGAGGATTCAATAATTGTTTTCAGATCCTTGGCTACAAGGATCAATAACAGGAGTAATATCGGTCTGAGGTTGGACAGGCCGTTGTTGGGCAGATGTCCTCACAGAAGTATTGTGTGCCTATATGTATGTGTATAAAGTTGCAATGGCCTTTTTGCGAGGTTGTGGTTTTTGCAGCCTTTTGTGCATGAGAGCCCTCCCTTCCTGTCCTTCTCAGTTCTGCTTGTCAGGGTTTTTGCCACAACTCCATTTTGATTCTGACAACTTTCAGAAGCCCTAGGAAACTAGACAGTGGAATTATGGGATTTGCTCTTTAGCCAGTTGCATTTTATTTGGACTGGCCTTAGCAGTGAGCACTAATGAAAATTAGCCACTGCTGCCTGGGTACAGTGGCTCATGCCTATAATCCCAGTACTTTGGGAGGCCGACGCAGGCAGATCACCTGAGGTCAGGAGTTTCAGACCAGCCTGGCCAACATGGCGAAACCCTGTCTCTACTAAAAATTAAAAAATTAGCCGGGCATGGTGGCAGGCACCTATAGTCTAGCTACTCGGGAGGCTGAGGCAAGAGAATCGCTTGAACCCAGGAGGTGGAGGTTGCAGTGAGCTGAAATCACGCCACTGCACTCCATCCTGGGCAACAGAGGGAGACTATCTCAAAAAAAAAAGAAAGAAAGAAAACAAAATCAGCCACTCTGTACCAAAACCCTAGACTTTACAGCTCACTTTTAATATTATTGTAAATGAGAAGAAAACTGCAGACATAGTAACTATCTGAATGAATTCTCAGCAGTGACAGCAAATGTCCATCTGAAAAATGCATTTGAGAATGTATGACCCTTTCCAACTTTGAAGACCAAGCCATCTCGCACTGAACATAATGACAGAAGTGTCATGTGCCTTCCACTGACACAACTAATGCTATTACCCAAAGTCCAGAGCTGGTATAACTCAATTTTATTAGGATTAGCACAATTTAGTGTTCAGGTGTCATTACTACCTGTTTCCAAACAATAAACAGAAAGAGGATTTATTTTAGATTGAATTATTGCAGAGACATTGCATTGTAAATTCATCACATGTGATTTAATGGGTTAAATTTATAAGAATTATAACTTCCAGACGTGTTTTCATTTATTTCCCAACCAGCTATTGAAACTGACTTTCTATTGCATTTTATATTACACACAAAATAGCTCTGGTGACAGTTAATGTGTTTTTATTAATTCAGAAGTTTCTGACCCTGATGTGGGTACTGATAGAGTACTCACTGGAAGCCCTACTATGTCTGTCCATAGGGGAATACTTCCATATTAGCAAGGATTGCCCTTGGCTAAAACACCAGAAGGCATTATAGTCATCTGTACGGCATACATATTTATTTCATGCTGTCATCTGTCTAAAGCCTGATAGTCCCGACCCAGGCAGAATGACATAAAAATGTAATTTAAAGCGATTGATTTTTTAGTGCAATCTCTGTTGAAGAACCACTTCAAGAGGAATCCATTCATTACACATGAAACAGCACTTTCTGAAAATATTTTGTTTATCCTTCTCACCTTCAGATTCTTACAAATACCAAGGATATCTGAAAGCCTTTTACTTCTTTTCTATTCAAAAAACTTCCCACCAAAACCACCATAAGCCCTGAACACTCTTCTATCTCTGCTCTCTGCCTTCCCTGCCAGGCTCAGATCTTTATCTGGAGAGACCTCTTGGGTTGCATGTATTCTAAAAAATAAAGGAGGGCCAGGGACTGGCCTGGCTTATTAAAAAGGATGTATGTAAGAAAACACAATTTAACTCATTAATATTCATTCATTCTGTAAATACATTCTTAAGGATTAAGTGTGTGGCACTTTGCCAACTGCTGTGGGTAAAATAGACAAAAGGATCTCAGCCCTTAAGAACTGTATAACCTAGTGAAAAGTCCACTTTATCCAGTGTCCAGCCTTCTGGAGCTCCAAAACGTGAACACTTAAACTAGCGAGAATGGGCCAGGTGAGGTGGCTCACGCCTGTAATCTTAGCACTTTGGGAGGCCGAAGCAGGTGGATCACTTGAGGTCAGGAGTTCGAGACCAGCCTGGCCAACATGGCGAAATTCCATCTCTACTAAAAATACAAAAATTAGCCAGAAATCTCTTGAACCTGGGAGGCAGAGGTTATAGTGAGCTGAGATCATGTCATTGCACTCCAGCCTGGGCAACAGAGTGAGACTCCATCTCAAAAAAAAAAGAAAACAAAATAAAATAAAACAAAACTAGAGAGAATGGTCCAAACTAGAGGTCACAGATGTATTAAGATGGGTCAGGTTTACTGGTCAAAATAACTTCTTTTACTATCGATGGACAAAGTCTTTAAAACAAACCCAGGTCCTTCTGGTACTAAAGTCAAGGAAAGAAATGGCAGGACATGGCAAGAAAATAGAAATGAAAACCAGAGAAAAGAGAGAGCAGAAGGAGAGGCAGCGAGAGATACAGTGAGAGGCAGACACCTTTGGCATTCAGCACTTAGGAGAGGACAGCAGAAATGGCCTTGAGGAGAGAAAAGAATTGGAATGGAAGGAAATTCAGTATCAGGGGCCAGATCCGCATCAAAGGAGACACAGTCCAGGTGCATGTGCATATGTCTACACAGTGTGACTAGTGGGACCATGTCACACCAAAGAGCCTTGGCCCAGTAAGGCACGTTGTCCTGCCAGAAAGCTAGTCCCGCATTGCCAGACCTTCCTGTTGTTTCAAGAGAAGCCAACAAATCTGATTTCATGTGAAATGTCTCAGTTTTAAAATATTGGCCCAACTTTATAAAATACTGTACAGAATCTGTACCATATACTTAATGCTTAAAAACAAGAGAACACTAAATACAGTCTTTGAATACATATTTAGTGAAAAATGATTGGAATGATAAATTCCAAATCCAGTTGTTACCCCTGGAGAGGGAGAGAAGGAATGAAGGGAAAAGGTATTGCATCTATGAAGTTTTATTACTTTACTAAAAATATGTAATAAATAGAGCAAAATAATAAGATTTGTTAGACTGAACAGTAGCTGTGTGAGTTTTTATCACATTATTATCCCTACTGTTCTGTAGGTTTGAAATATTTCACAATTTAAAAACAATAATACTTTGCAGGACAAATAAAACATTTGTAGTCCACATCAGACCTGTGGAGCACTATTTGCAGACTTTGCACAGCATGTTTTAATGGGCATAGAGCCCATGCTTACATCAGACCAGGAAGAACAGCCTTTTGCTTATCCCCAGAGTAAGGCACAGGTGATCCAGGTGTTCTTCAGCCTGGCT
This sequence comes from Rhinopithecus bieti, assembly GCF_001698545.2. Classification (NCBI taxonomy): domain Eukaryota; kingdom Metazoa; phylum Chordata; class Mammalia; order Primates; family Cercopithecidae; genus Rhinopithecus; species Rhinopithecus bieti. Next base: position 1,922,550 of record NW_016804356.1, read on the forward strand.
GAGTATCAGAGTCACCTGTGCAACTTGTCAACAATTCTCATTCCTGTGTCTCACCTGCATTCTACTAAATCACAGTCTGCAGGTAGAAGTCAGGCATCCAGATAACTCAAAAGTGTAGCCAGGGTTGAAAATACCTATGGTAGCCCTGAGAACATCATTGTGACACAAGAAAGCCACACCAACTAGGAAAGCACAGGGGTCAAACAGCTCACAACAGGGTGACAACTTTGAAAAGCTCAATGGTCATGGTGACTTTCCTGAATCAGACATAACAAATGACAATTAAAGCAATATGACAAAAAGAAGTAAACCTGTGATGGTTAATACTGAATGTCAACTTGACTGGATTGAAGGATACAAAGTGTTGATCCTGGATTTGTCTGTGAGGGTGTTGCCAAAGGAGATTAACATTTGAGTCAATGGGCTAGGAGGGGCAGACCCACCCTTAATCTAGGTGGGCACAATGTAACCAGCTGCCAGTGAGGCTAAAATACAACAGGCAAAAAAATCTGAAATGAGAGACTGGCCTAGCCTCCCAGCCCACATCTTTCTCCCATGCTGCATGCTTCCTGCCCGCGAACATCAGACTCCAAGTTCTTAAATTTTGGGACTTGGATTGGCTCTTCTTGGTGCTCAGCCTGCAGATGGCCTATTGTGGAACCTTGTGATCATGTGAATTAATACTTAATAAACTCCCCTTTATATATATACATACACACACACACACTATATGTATGTGTGTATATATATATCTCATTAACTCTGTCCCTCTAGAGAACCCTAATACAGATTTTGATACCAGGAGTGGTTCTAGAGGAAGAGAATATTGAAGATGGAGTTCTTTCACTGGATTTTGGGTTTCTGGAGTTGGCTGCTTAATATTAGACCCCAAAATGCTATAGACTCTACTTCTAATAGTATGGAGAACACTGATAGTCCTTGGTGTGAACTGTTTAGAGAGTTATGCAAAATAAATGCATTTGACACTCCTGATTCATGGCTCGTGAGAGGCAAGGAGTTTAGTGACTCTTTATGTAATACCTTTGACCATATGTGGTGAACCAAGGAACATAATGAAGCTGGTTGGTTGCTCCTAAGTTCAGTGGACAAAGTGATGAAAGAAAATGATGAACTCATGGATTCTATCTCCCAGCTTCAGAAGCAGATACTGAGCCTCAAATCTGCTAAGATCGCCCTGAGTGAGAGTCTTATCTTCTCTAGAGACAGAGCTGAAATTGTGGAAAAACAGACAAAAGAGCCCTTATCATGCGAGTGGCTAACTTGGAATGAAAGTTGCATGCACAGCTTCGCTTGGTGTCTACTGTTAAAGTGAGGGCATTGATCAGAAAATAATGGGACCCTACAACTTGGAATGGGAACATGTGGGAGGATCCTGATGAAGCTGGGGACACTGACTTTGAGTTTGAACCTTTTAAATTTTTTTTTTTTTTTTTTTTTTTTGAGACAGAGTCTTACTCTGTCGCCCAGGCTGGAGTACAATGCCATGATCTTGGCTCATTGCAACCTCTGCCTCCCAGGTTCATGTGATTCTCCTGCCTCAGCCTCCTGGGTAGCAGGGATCATAGGCGCCCACCACCATGCCTGGCTAATTTTTGTATTATTAGTAGAGACAGGGTTTCACCATGTTGGCCAGGCTGGTCTTGAACTCCTGACCTCAAATGATCCACCTGCCTCGGTCCCCCAAAGTGCTGGGATTACAGGCATGAGCCACCACACCTGGCCTGATGAACCTTTTTTTTGCCAGAAGGAAGAACTTCCCCATCCCCAGTAGTGGCAACACCCCTTCACCACCCATTCTGCCATCAGCCTTTCCACCTTTCTCTGAGGAGATAAACTCTGCACTGCCTGAGGCAACAGTGATGGCCTCCCCTGAGGCAATTGCCAGGCAAGATAATGTTGATTCTCCTCAGGAGCCACCCCCAACACTCCTGTTTGCTTCTAGACCTATAACCAGACTAAAGCCCTGGTGGGCCCCTAGAGGTGAGGTTGAGAGTGTGACCCACGAGGAAGCGTGCTATACTCAAAAAGAAAGGCTTGAATTTTCTAATTTATATAAACAGAAGACTGGAGAACAGGCATGGGACTGGATATTAAGGGTGTGGTATAATGGTGGAAAGAATGTAGAGTTGGATCAGGTTGAATTTATTCATTTGGGCCCACTAAGTAGAGACTCTGCATTTAATGTTGCAGCTTGGGGAGGTAAAAAAAGGTTCTAACAGTTTATTTGCTTGGCCAGCTAAAATATGGATTAAAAGATGGCCCACCGTGAGCGAGCTGGAAATGCATGATCTCCCTTGGTTTAATGTAGAGGAATGGATACAAAGGCTTAGGGAGATTGGCATGGTGGAGTGGATTAGTCACTTTAGACCTACTCATCCCAGCTGGGAGGGTCCAGAAGATATACCCATGACCAATACCTTGTGAGGGCAGCACCTGCATCTTTGAAGAGCCCTGTAATTGCTCTTCTCTGTATGACAGATCTAACAATGGGAACCACAGTCACTCAAATACAAAATTTAAATACAGTGAGAATGATTGGATCCAGAGGTGGCAGGGGCCAAGTGGAGACACTCAACCATCAAAGGCAAGGTGGGCATAGCTACCAAAATGGACAGCAGAGGCAAAGCAGCCATCAGAATAGTCTGAGTTAATCACAGTATACCTATAAGTGAAATTGATAGGAAGCCTACTTCATTCCTACTTAATTTATATAAGCAGAAAACTTCTAGATTGAATGGACAAAAGACTAATTTGAATTATAAAAACAGAGAATGATGGCCCCTCAATCAATTTCCAGACCTGAGCCAGTTTACAGACCCAGAACCTCTTGACTGAAGGGGAGGCTGGGCCCCCTTGAGGAAGGACCCCACTACATTACCAACAATGTATGCAGTGAATCTTTCTCCCATCCTTCCCCAGGTAGACCTCTGGCCTTTTACCAGGGTAACTGTGCACTGGGGAAAGGGAAATGATCAGACATTTTGGAGGCTACTAGACACTGGCTCTGAACTAACATTGATTCCAGGGGACCCAAAATGTCATTGTGGTCCTACAGTTAAAGTAGGGTCTTATGGAGGTCAGGTAATTAATGGAATTTTAGCTCAGGTCCGACTTACAGTGCGTCCATTGGGTTCCTGCACTCATCCTGTGGTCATTTCCCCAGTGCCAGAATGCATAATTGACAGAGACATACAAAGCAGCTGGCAGAACCCCCACATTGGCTCCATGACTGGTAGGGCGAGGGCCATTATGGTGGGTTGCTTCCCTGGAGAGATTGCAGAGATTAGTGTCACCAGCAAGGACTTGAAAGTTGCAGGGGTGGTGATTCCTACCACATCCCCATTCAACTATCCCATTTGGCCTGTGCAGAAGACAGGTGGATCTTGGAGAATGACAGTGGCTTATCATAAGCTTAACCAAGAGGTTACTCCAATTGTAGCTGCTGTACCAGATGTGGTTTCATTGCTTGAGTAAATTAACATCTCCTGGTACCTGGTATGCAGCCATTGACTTGGAAAATGCCTTTTTCTCCATTCCTCTCCAGAAGGCCCACCAGAAGCAGTTTGCCTTCAGCTGGCAAGGCCAGCAATATAACTTTACTACCCTACCTCAGGGGTTTATCAACTCTCCAACTTTGTGTCATAATCTTATTTGGAGAGACATTGACCACTTTTTGCTTCTGCAAGATATCACACTGGTCCATTAGATTGATGATATTATGCTGATCGGATCCAGTGAGCCAGAAGTAGCAAACACACTGGACTTATTGGTGAGACATTTGCATGCAAGAGGATGGGAAATAAATCCAACTAGAATTCAGGGAACTTCTACCTCAGTAAAATTCCTAGGGGTCCACTGGTGTGGGGCCAGTTGAGACATTCCTTCTAAGGTGAAGGATAAGTTGCTGCATCTGGCCCCTCCTACAACCAAGAAAGAGGCACAATACCTACTGGGCCTGTTTGGATTTTGGAGGCAACACATTCCTCATTTGAGTGTGTTACTCTGGCCCATTTATTGAGTGACCTGAAAGGCTGCTAGTTTTCAGTGGGGTCCAGAACAGGAGGATGCTCTGCTACAAGTCTAGGCTGCTGTGCAATCTGCTCTGCCACTTGGGCCATATGACCCACCAGATCCAATGGTGCTTGAGGTGTCAGTGGCAGATAGGAATGCTGTTTGGAGCCTTTGGCAGGCTCCCATAGGTGAATCACAGCAGAGGCCTCTAGGATTTTAGAGCAATTTTAGAGCAAGGCCCTGCCATCTTCTGCACATAACTACTCTCCTTTTGAGAGACAGCTCTGCCTGTTACTGGGCTTTGGTGGACACGGAATGTTTGACTATGAGTCATCAAGTCACCACTGGACCTGAACTGCCTATCATGAAATGGGTGCTTTTTGAGCCATAAAGTGGGTCACACACAGCAGCATTCCATCATCAAATGGAAGTGGTATATACGTGATCAGGCTCGAGCAGGTCCTGAAGGCACAAGTAAGTTACATGAGGAAGTGACTCAAATGCCTATGGTCTCCACTCCTGCCACCCTGCCTTCTCTCCCCCAGGCTGCACAGATGGCCTCATGGGGAGTTCCCTATGATCAATTGACAGAGGAAGAGAAGACTAAGGCCTGGTTCATAGATGGTTCTGCACAATATGTAGACACCACCCAAAAGTGGACAGCTGCAGCACTACAGCCCCTTTCTAGGACATTCCTGAAGGACAGCGGTGAAGGGAACTCTTCCCAGTGGGCAGAACTTCAAGCAGTGCACCTGGTTGTGCACTTCGCATGGAAGGAGAAATGGCCAGATGTGCGATTATATACTGATTCATGGGCTGTAGCCAATGGTTTGACTGGATGGTCAGGGACTTGGAAGAAGCATGATTGGAAAATTGGTGACAAAGAAATTTGGGGAAAAGTTATGTGGATGCACCTCTCTGAGTGGTCAAAACTGTGAAGATATTGTATCACATGTGAGTGCTCACCAAAGGGTGACCTCAGCAGAGGAGAATTTTAATAATCAAGTGGATAGGATGACCCATTTGGTGGGCACCACTCAGCCTCTTTCCCCAGCCACCCCTGTCATCCCTCAATGGGCCCATGAACAGAATGGCCATGGTGGCAGGGATGGAGGTTACACATGAGCTCAGCAACATGGACTCACCAAGGCTGAGCTGGCTATGGCCACTGCTGAGTGCCCAATTTGCCAGCAGCAGAGACCAACACCGAGCCCTCCACATGGCACCATTCCTCAAGGTGATCAGCCAACTACCTGGTTGGAAAGGGCAGAGTTTTGTCCTCATTGGAATAGACACTTACTCTGGATATGAGTTTGCCTATCCTGCACACAAAGCTTCTGCCAAGACCACCATCCCTGGACTCATGGAATGCCTTATCCACCATCATGGTATTCCACAGAGCATTGTCTCTGACCAAGGCACTCACTTTATGACTAAAGAAGTGAGACAGTGAGCTCATGCTCGTGGAATTCACTGGTCTTAACATGTTCCCCATAATCCTGAAGCCACTGGATTGATAGAATGGTGGAATGGCCTTTTGAAGTCACAATTACAATGCCAACTAGGTCACAGTACTTTGCAGGGCTGGGGCAAAGTTCTCCAGAAGGTCATGTACGCTCTGAATCAGTGTCCAGTATATGGTACTGTTTCTCACATAGCCAGGATTCACGGGTCCAGGAATCAAGGGGTGGAAGTGGAAGTGGCACCAACTCACTGTCACCCCTAGTGACCCACTAGCAAAATTTTTGCTTCCTGTTACCATGACACTACATTCTGCTGGCTTAGAGGTCTTAGTTCCAGAGGGAGGAATATTGCCACCAGCAGACGCAACAACAATTCCATTAAACTGGAAATTAAGATTGCCACCTGGACACTTTGGGCTCCTCCTACCTTAAAGTCAACAGGCTAAGAAAGGAGTTACAGCGTTGGCTGGGGTGATTGACCCAGACAATCAAGATGAAATCAGTCTACTACTCTATAACGAAGGTAAGGAAGAGTATGCATGGAATACAGGAGATCCATTAGGGCATCTCTTGGTATTACCATTCCCTGTGATTAAGGTCAATAGGAAACTATAACAGCCCAATCCAGGCAGGACTACAAATGTCCCTGACCCTTCAGGAATGAAGGTTTCGGTCACTCCACTAGGAGGAAAACCACGACCTGCTGAGGTGCTTGCTGAGGGCAAACGGAATACAGAATGGGTAGTAGAAGAAAGTAGTCATCAGTACCAGCTATGACCACGTGACCAGCTGCAGAACAGAGGACTGTAATTGTCATGAGCATTTCCTCCTTCTTTTATTAAAAACATGTTTGTGCGTGTATACGCTTGTACCAAAAAAAAAAAAAAAGTTCATTTTATTTCCTTTCTCCTTTATCATGTGACACAAGATTTATTGACTTCACGTCAGCATTTAAGTATTGTTCATTTCATGTAATAGTATTTGGGTTGGGGACTGGTGCGTTGTACGAAGCATAATTGTATTATGTTAGCCATAATTATGACCTTATTATTGTCTTTATTTGAAGATTATGTATGATCTCAGGAGATGTGTATGGGTTCAAGTTGACATGGGGTGGACTTGTGTTGGTTAATGCTGAAGTGTCAACTTGATCGGATTGAAGGATACAAAGTATTGATCCTGGGTGTGTCTGTAAGGGTGTTGCCAAAAGAGATTAACATTTGAGTTCCTGGGCTGGGAAAGGCAGACCCACCCTTAATCTGATGGGCACAATCTAAGCAGCTGCCAGCATGGCTAGAATACAAGCAGACAGAAAAATGTGAAATGAGAGACTGGCCTAGCCTCCCAGCCTACATCTTTCTGCCAGGCTGGATGCTTCCTGCCCTCGAACATCACACTCCTAAGTCTTGAACATCAGACTCTTAAGTCTTCAGTTTTGGAACTCGGACTGGTTCTCCTTGGTCCTCAGCCTGCAGATGGCCTATTGTGGGACATTGTGGTCGTGGGAGTTAATACTTAATAAACTCCCCTTTATATATATACTTACACATATATATCCCATTAGTTCTGTTCCTCTAAAAAACCCTGACTAATACAAAGACTTTTTGAAATAACATGAAATAACTCTTTGTTTAAAAGACTTTCATTTTTTTAGAGCTGTTTCAGTTTCACAGCAAAATTGAGAGTAGGGTACAGAGAGAACCCATATCTCCCCTGCCCTGAAACATGCACAACCTCCCCCATTATCAACATTTCCCACCTGAGTGGTAGGTTTGTTACAATCAATGAACTTACATCACATTGTTATCATCCAAAGTGAAAATTCTGCATATGATACTATAATGGTGGCTACATTTCATTATACATTTATTTAAACTCATAGAATGTACAATACCAAGAGGAAACCCTAATGTAAACTATTTTTTATTTTTATTAAATTAAAAATTTTTTTTTTTGAGACAGAGTCTGGCTGTGTTGCCCGGGCTGGAGTGCAGTGGTGCGCTCTCGGCTCACTGCAACCTCCGCCTCCTGGGTTCAAACAATTCTCCTGCCTCAGCCTCCCAAGTAGCTGGGATTACAGGCACCAGCCACCATGCCTGGTTAATTTTTTTGTATTTTTAATAGAGATGGGGTTTCACTGTGTTGGCCAGGGTGGTCTCGAACTCCTGACCTTGTGATCTGCCCACTTCAGCCTCCCAAAGTGCTGGGGTCACAGGCATGAGCCACCGTGCCTGGCCTAATGTAAACTATTTTTTTCATCAAAATGGTTAGGATGAAATAATATTTAGTGCATTATTTTAAAGAAACAAACTCTTCACCTACCAACTACCATGTGTAAGCTTTCTGCATGGGAGTGGGTAATGATGGAAAAATGAATGAGACAATGTCCTTACCCTCAAAGGAGCTTAACATCTAGTGGGGAAAACAGACATAAAAACAAATGATTTGTGTCCTGGGGATAAGAAAAAAATTGTGATCTGCAGAAGACTATCGTTTCGTTTTGAAGACTCCAAAACTAGAAATTCAAGTTATTTGGCCAAAAGGTCCTATTTCAACCATTCTCTGATGGCCTGGGCTGGGTAAAAAGACCACTGAAGCCAGCAGAGAAGACCAGACTGGGATGGAAGCCACTGAAAACAGTTTAGACTTCATACAGTGTTAATCTAAGAAAGATTCTAAAATGATGTATTTTTGGGAGAATGTTCTTGCCTTAATCAGCTTTATCCACAAAAATTAAGCTTTTCTTTTATGTATAAAGATTTTATTTTCTTTTAAAGGAGCCATCAATGTGACTTTGTCTTTGAGAACCCCACATGTGAATGAATCACCGAATGAATGAATGAAATTTTAATCCTCATAACAAAGATAAGGTTGGATCCTAATATATTGCTTTAGAATGATTTTCAGGAAGCTCTATAATTCCAAGCATTTCCTCCTACAATAATTTAATAAAAATAGCTAGAGTTTATGGAGACATTCTGGTAAGTATTTTAGATATGTTGTCTCACTAGATACTCACCTACAACCAGAGGATGTAGATTACATGATGTGTATTTTTAACAGATGGAGAAAATGAATCTCACAATCGGTTAAGTAATTTAAACAGAACCTTTAATGTTGGTTCACCTGTAGCAGAGCCAGGATTCAAATCTGCTCTAACTCTGCACAGCACTTCTCTATCTCTTCACAAAGGCATTGCATTTGCTATTTTAAATTAAAAATTTTTAACCAAATTGTATTAATTTAATTAAATTATTAAAATGACTACTGATATGCTATGCAGTTCAATGCCATCAAAAGCCAGGAAGTAAGGCTACAGATAGCCAGAAAACAATCTCCAAGAATGAAGTGTTCTTTCTTAAAACAACAATTTGTTGGTGATTGTCAGTTTAGAGATAAATGTTCCATGTGTGCCTCTGTTTCTCCATCCAAATGTTTTAAAAGTTAGCTCCAAAATTACCTTTATACACCCTTCACAATACTCTGTGAACCATAGTCACTGTTAATCTGTGCTTGAAAAGTGCTAAAGTAACTGTTAATTTGAATAATCAATATAAATAATGTATTAGTTTGCCCCCCAAATCAAGTACAAGCTACATGACAGTATTTCATGGTTCATTAGCTCAATGGAACAGTTAATTCGGTCAAATAGTGAATAATTTTTAAATCAAGTATTCTTCAAATACAAAGGATAGTGGTGTATATAAAGCATTCAAGAAAATGGAAAAGGCCAGGTAATACTATAGAACTTTGAAATGTATTTCAATAGATAACCCAACAATTTTTTCGTATTTATTAACTTACATTTTTAAAAATTACATAAAACATGAAAGTAGATTTTGAAAAAAGTTTTCTGTGTTATTTTCTGTGTACTATTTTCTGTGTTATTTTAAGTCATGAATGCACACATTATTTGCATATTGACAATCGTAGCAGGCTTACCATTTTGTGTTCCTATGGCAGGGCAGTTAAAGCAGATCAGTCACTGCCTTATCTAGCTGTATGCATAAAGAAAGAACATTATTTAGTCATCTCTCATGAAAATTTTTGGCCTATCTTCTATTTCCCATGGATGTTGTATGAATTTAACTCTGCATGTGAGATATTTGCTGTACTAAAAGAAAGACTTATGGAGGTAAGCTCATGTGAACAAAAAGAAATTTTGGGCACAATTTTTTGTTGTTGTTTGGTTTGGTTTTTGAGGCAGGGTCTCACTCTGTCACCCCAGCTGGAGTGTAGTAGTGCAATCACAGCTCACTGCAGCCTCAACATCCAAGGATCAAGTGATCCTCCCACCTCAGCCTCCCAAGTAGCTGGGTCTACAGCTGAATGTCTACAGCCGAATGTCACCATGCCTGGCTAATTTATTTTATTTATTTATTTATTTTGAGACGGAGTCTTGCTCTGTCGCCAGGCTGAAGTGCAGTGACACAATCACTGCAACCTCTGACTCCCTGGTTCAAGCAATTCTCCTGCCTCAGCCTCCCGAGTAGCTGGGATTACAGGCATTTGCCACCACGCATGCCTGTGATTTTATATTTTATATTTTAGTAGAGACGGGGTTTCACTATGTTGGTCAGGATGGTCTCAATCTCCTCACCTCGTGATCTGCCTGTCTCAGCCTCCCAAAGTCCTAGGATTACAGGCGTGAGCCACCGTACCCTGCCCATTTATTTTATTTTTTGTAGGGAGAGGGTCTCACCATGTTAGCCAGTCTGGTCTCAAACCCCTGGGCTCAATTTATCCTCTTGCCTTGGCCTCCCAAAGTGCTGGGATTATAGGCACGACCCACTGTGCCTAACTATCTTTTAAAAGATAGAAAGAATGTTTACTATGAGGTGGAAAGCAGTAAGCCAGTAGTCCAAAGGATTGATAATCTACTGAAAGAATTAGAGATTTGTTTTTTCAAATAAGCCATTAACCATGGGAATACTGGCTAATGATAAATTTAGAATAAGAGGTTTTTTTGTTTTTTGTTTTTTGTTTTTTTTTTTGAGACAGAGTCTCACTCTGTTGCCAGGCTGGAGTACAGTGACGTGATCTTGGCTCACTGCAACCTCTGCCTCCTGGGTTCAAGTGATTCTCCTGCCTCAGTCTCCCAAGCAGCTGGGACTACAGGCATGCGCCACCACACCCAGTTAATTTTTTGTATTTTTAGTAGAGACGGGGTTTCACCGTGTTGCCCAGGATGGTATTGATCTCCTGACCTTGTGATCTGCCCACCTTGGCCTCCCAAAGTGCTGGGATAGAGACCTGAGCCACCGTGCCCAGCCAAGTTTCATTTTTAAAAATTACTTTGCTTTTAAGTATTTATTACATGTACTGTAATAAAATTAAAGGTAGAAAAGAATATAGGGTAAAATTAATAATCTCTCTTCATCCCTTATCTTCCAGCCTCCTGGTTCTTTTTCCTAGAAGTAACTACTATTACGCTGTTCTGGCATCCTTCAAGAGATACTCTATGAATATACAATTATGTTCTTTTTTTATACTAATAGTAATATATTATACATACTGACACATAGCCCTTTTTTTTTTACATAATTATTGTCTTTAAAAGGTTTCATGGAATCTATGTTTTTTAACCCAATTCTACACTGTCCATGTTTCCTTTTTTTTTAAACTGAGGTATAATTTACTTTCACTAGCATCACAGATCCAGTTTGATATATTTTGACAAGTGAATACACAGGTGTAACCAATGTCTAAAGCAAGATATAGAACATTTCAGAACTTTCTACTATTTTAAGAGCTAATTAATATTCCATTTATTTAGCCAGATCTCTTTTAATGGACTCTTGCTGTTACAAACAGGGTTGCAATGAATATGTACACATATGATATTGAGTATGTTTAAGTATACCTATGGGAAAATTTCTAGTGGTAGGATTGCTGGATCAAAGAGCATGTGCATTTTTAATTTAGAAGGATAGTGGCAAATTTCTTACTATAGGGGTTGTACTAATTTACACTCCTATCAATTTACAAAGGTTTGCTTTACAGCATACCACAGTTTTTAATCTTCTTGACTTTTGCCCATTTGGGAGGAGGAAAAAAATGTGTAGCTTGATTTTTGTTTGTCTCATTCAGAGGGAAGCTGAGAATCTTTTCTTGTGTTTAAAAGCTATGAAGCGGCTTCATTTTGAAAGAAAATTTGAGCAAAAGCAAAGGTATTATGAAGACTGTGAGGTGCATGTGGAGCAATGAGCAGAAAGAGAGATGACTTGACATTTATTCTAAACTTTCAAGAGAAACTGGACAAAGTAATATGGTTTTGAGTACAATAGAAACCTGGGGAAACTTGATATTTTCAGCATGACCTGAAAAGATTCCAAAATCTTGAATAAAAAATTCCTCCAAGAACCTAAAGATCTCAGGAAGTATGCCTATCCAAATCTCAAGGGAAGGCAATATTAATTTGTTTCTTCAACATAAATGGTATTGTCCATGCTAAATTAATCCGTAAGGTCAAATAGTCAGGCTCATTATGCAGGAATTCCAAAAACATTTGTGGGATTGTGTGCAGCACAAATGATTACTTGATTATTAATTTTATTCACTGCAGACCTTTTAGCCCTCTCCAAAATCTGAAAGTCCTTTAATCTCCTGTAGTAATAAATACGTCCCTTTTTAACTAGCTAGAATAGATCCTGTTCTTTGCAAAACTCCAACAATATATTTTATACACTTTTTCCTTGAGTATTAAACTTCAGATTTTGCTTTTATCATGGGTATTTGGAAAAGAAAATGCTTCCCAATGTAAAACATACATCTTTCTTAACCAGTAATTCTGAAATCTCGACAGTTTTGTTTCCAGTTGCTACTTCTGGATCTATCAATAAAGCCCTAATTAGACATAGCTGGGGAAAGAGCGCTAACAGTTATTGAAAACTACTATATATAATTAGATATAGCTGGGGAAGAGATCTACTATTTATTGAAAAACTATATGTCAGCGACTTTATTAATTAGGCAAGTACAACATGTTATCTGCATTTAACAGGTTAGAAAGCTGAGGCCCAGAAAACAGAGATAACTTTAGCAATATTTTGTAGCTAATAAGTGAGAGTCTAATCAGTTTAACAGTAATGTTCTTTCCATTGTTCTATTGTTCCATGAAATACTCTATTGGAGTGGGAGAGGGTAGTTGAAAGATTTTAAGTATCCCTGATTGACAGATTAACATGATAGAAATGATGTAATTATCCAGCAATGAAACCCAATTTAAAATAAAAACTTCAAAATCTAAGGGAGTATTGTTCTATTTAAGTAAGTCACATTGGGAGCTAGGTAGTTATTTTAAGTATTGCCCCAAGTATTTTGAGTCTTTTCTGTCAGAATTGCCCTTAGAACTGGAGTCACACTCTTGAATATCCTCAATGGTGAGTTTTCTTTTCTTTTCCAGTTGCTTTTTTTCTTTTAGAATATCAGAATGGCTCTGATTTTAAGGACCAGCCCAAAGTTGTTCACAGCAAAGTGTAGTGAATAAAATGGGTAATCAAGCAATTATTTATGCTGCACCCAATCTCAGAAATGTTTTAGAATTTTTGTGTAGTTGGGGGTGGGGGGTGAGGGGAGGGAACTCAGAGGACAGGTCAATAGGTGCAGAAAACCACCATGGCACACGTATACCTATGTAACAAACCTGCACATTCTGCACATGTATCCCTTTTTTTTTTTTTGAAGAAAAAAAGAAATAAAAAAATTTGCGTAATAAGTTGGACTGTTTGACCTTGTGGATTAATTCAGCATGAACAATATGATTTCTGTTGAGAAAATGAATTGGTTAATCTTAAATCACATCCAGAACCCTAGCTGTAAGAAAGCCCGGGAAGTGTAGTTGTTAGTTACTAGTTTTCCAGCCTTGTCAGGTTCATGATTATGCCAAATGTCATGTCCAGGGTCAGGTTCCAGCCCATGCGGAGGTTCAAGGGAGTGGATAGATGAGCAGAAAGAACACTTGGGGTCATGGGCAGGTGAAAGATGATTTTATTCAGCAGCAGCTCTCATCAACAGATTTATCACACTGTCAGCCCTGTCTCGGCTACTTAGTCCAGTGGCCCCCACACATAGCTGCACAGCTGGCTCTCCCTGGCCTTTAGGGTCAGCAGCTTAACTCTTTCTTTCTCTGGGCACAAGTGACCCGAGCTTGTCCTGGCTACCCTCTGTCCATCTGCAAAGTTGGACAGCTTTGGTTCTCTCTCTCTCTCCGGGCTCCAGTGTACCTGCACAGTGTCGAGAGGACAATTATACCTTTTACAGACAATAGTGGCTTAGGCCAAGTGGTAGCCTTCCCATGCATGGCAACATGGCTGTGATAACAAGTGGAGTTATATGCCTGCATTTCAAACTCGCTGAGTCATGCAGGATGTAAACATCCTACCTTGGTCTATCCTTGACCAAACCACGGCCATGTTCCTTACAAGCCTCCACAGTACAGGAAGACGGGATAGATAGGAAGCACCAATCTACCATATCTACTATAGATTGTTCTTGAAATTCTTCCTTTTATTCAGAAATTACCATTTTAGATTTATTAAATCACGTAATTTCCTCAACCCCAGTTATCACATCTGTATAAAACTATGATTGTATGTGATCTCCAAGATACACTGTAGATTTAAATTTCTGGATTTTTCAATCATTTTAACCATGTATAAACCTGTACACACATATTTTTCTACATATATGTATCCACATAGTTTTCTAGGCATTCTCGAGAAAGGATACTAGTTTAGAATTCTACAGCATTTCTATGCTAACATTTTCAATTGGCTAGAGTTTAAAGATGTGCATAGAGTATATTAACTCTTTGGAAGGGGAGAATTTGTGTAGGGATGTGTGTTGCATGTGTATACATGCCCATGTGTGTAAATGTATTGTGCATGTAAGTCATTCAGTCAGCTAAATTTTCTAATGACCAGAATTCCACATGACTAGGGAAAAATAAACTGGCAGAAATTCAATACAAATATTAGAGACTGACAATGAATTAGACTATACTTGAAGTTTTTGTTTGGTTTTGAATTCTTACATTTGCTTCCTACATTTCTTTTTTTCTAAAATGAATCAGGCCCATTAAACTTCACATGACTAAGGTTTTCCGGATCTAAAAATGAAATACTAAGTTGTGCCTTGCCGTGTTGAATAACTATTATAAAAGTATGCATTTGTGGGCTGGGCACAGTGGCTCATGCCTGTAATCCCAGCACTTTAGGAGGCTGAGGCAGGGAGATCACGAGGTCAAGAGATCGAGACCATCTGGCCAACATGGTGAAGCCTTGTCTTTACTAAAAATTTAAAAAATTAGCTGGGTGTGGTGGCATGTGCCTGTAGTCCCAGCTACTTGGGAGGCTGAGGCAGCAGAATCACTTGAACCCGGGAGGCGGAGGTTGCAGTGAGCCGAGATCACACCACTGCACTCTAGCCTGGTGACAGAGTGAGACTCCGTCTCAAAAAAAAAAAATGTACATTTGTATTATTAGCTTTATAAGTAATTATATATAAATTGGTTGATTACTTATAATTTTACCACTAATTTTATTTTTATACCAGGCAGGGATCTTTGCATACAATTCATTTCCTTAATATTTGGTATATTATCTGTCTATAAAATAAGGACTAGCGTTCAATGTAATGGATTTGCAAAAATGGCCACAAATTTTTCCATACTCCATATCCAACTCTTTTCATGATGTAACTTTTCATCTCCTCCCATTAATAGGTGGAGTTTCTTTTCCTGCTACTGGAATCTGGACTAGTCTTGTGACTTGCTTTGGCTAATGGAATGCTACAGAAACAATACCTGCCAGTTTCAAGCCTGAACTTCAAGAGTCTTTGCACATGTCCCCTAGCTCTTTCGTAAACTTGATGAGTGACAATGTGCACAGACCAGGGTTAGCCTGCTAGAGATCAGAAACAACATGGGAGAGTGCCAAGACACTTTAGCCAACAATGAGCCATTCCTAGTCAACCCAGAAGCTGTTCACAGTCATGTACATTAGCCCAGCTGAGACCAGAAGAACCACCCAGCTCAGCCTGGGCCACATTACTGACCCCCAGAATCATGAATTAAATAAATGGCTATTATTTTAAAGACTAAGTATTGGGGTAACTTGTTATACAGCTAACTACTATTCTCAGTTAACTTTCTTTAAATTTTCTGACTCCTTCAAAAATTTGAGTTATTTACTTTCAAGAATAGCACTCTATTTTCTATTCAAAATTAACATATGTTAATTATAGAAAATTTGAATAGTACTGAAATGCAAGAAGAGGAATAAAAATAATATATGATATAGGACTGTAAAATAACTTTAATAAAATTTTAGTCTATCTCTTACCAGTACATTTTCTAAATATAGAAACATTTTCATATCATTTGATATATTTGCTTGCTTTCTTTTTTTATTATTATTTCTTTTCTTTTCTTTTTTTTTTTGAGACAGCTTCTTACTCTGTCACCCAGGCTGGAGTGAAGTGGCATGATCTCCTTTCACTGCAACCTCTGCCTCCCAGGCTGAAGAGACTCTCATGCCTCAGCCTCCCCAGTAGCTGGGATTCCAGGTGTGTGCCACTGCACCTGGCTAATTTAAACTTTTTTTTTTTTACTAGAGACAGGGTTTCAGCATGTTGACCAGGCTGGTCTCAAACTCCTGGCCTCAAGTAATCTGTCTGCCACCACGACCTCCCAAAGTGCTGGGATTATAGGTGTGAGCCACTGTGCCGGGTCAATTTGAAGTATTCACTTTCTAAATAAATTTTTATTTTTTAAAACATCCCTGAACACGTTTCCTTGCAATTGATGTTCTACAATTTTAAAAATGTTTGCTTCGTATTCCATCTTACATTAATTAACTTCAAAATACTGTCAATTTAAAAAATCAATTCCAATTAATTGATATTATGAATGACATAATAAACATATTTGCACATTAACATTCCCATTAATAAGTGTATAACAGTACCCATTTCACTGAGTCCTAGCCACTACTATATATTTACATTGAAAACAAACCAACTTTCCTGCCCTGATAGGTAAAAAAAAAGTTAACTGTGCATGCATATAATTAATTAGAGTTCAATATTTAAGATTTTTAAGGTGAAATTTACAATGAAATGCCCAAATCTTAAGTGTATCATTCCATAAGTTTTTAACATGTAAACCCAAACCTCTATTAAGGTATAAAACATTACTATGAACTCATTACTATGAGATGCAGAAAATGCCTTCCTTCCCTTCTCAGTCAACACTAACCCTGACTTACTAGTAGGCAACTACTCTTCTAGTTTTCTCCATCATGGATTTTACCTGTTCTAGAAATTTATGAAAATGGAATTATATGTAGTCTTTTGTTAAAAATGTCTTTCACTCGGCATAATGTTTTTGAAATTTATCCATACTGTTGCATCTATGAGTAGCTTCTTTCATTTTTTTACCAAGTAGTTTCCATCGTATGAATATACCACAGTAGGTTCAGCCATTCTTTTGCTGATGAACACCTGGACTGTTTCTAGTTTTTGGCTATTGCAAATAAAGCTGTTATGAATGTTCTTGTGCAATTGTCTTTTTTTGTTGACATATGCTTTCATTTCTCTTAGGTAAACACCTAGGAGTAAAATTATTAGGTGCTTGGGTGGGTATATGTTTAGTTTTGTAGAAAATTGCCAGGAGTTTTTAAAGTGATTGTACAATTTTACAGTCCCACCAAAAGTACATGAGAATTATGGTTACTCCACATCTTAGCCAGCATTTGACACTTTCAGTCTTTTTAATTTTAGCCATTGTGGAGATGCAGAGCCAGTCTACTTTTTAATTAATGAATATTGGGAATGGTTAACATAATCATTTATATATAGCTCAAAATTTGAAAGATGCTAAAGACTATACAAGTAAAATGTAAGTCTCTGTCTTAGCCATTACTTTACTACCCAGTTCTTGTGTATACTTCTAGAGATAGTCTTTGCATGTTAAAGTACATACAAGTATGAATTCCTTTTAAAGATATTTTCACACAAAACCGTATCTTGTTTTTTAACCTAAAAATATTTCAGTTATTATTTCATCTCAGTATACCAGTATTTAACCAGCTCTGTTTCCCTACACTTAGATTGTTCCTAGTCTTCTGTTGTAATAAAAAATGCTGCAAATGATTTTCCATATGTGTGTGTAAATACAACATTTTACATGTGCAGGTATACCTTTAGTGTAAACTCTTAAATATGAAGATTGGCGAGTGTGATAGTTTTGTATGTCACTTGGCTAGGCTATGGTATCCGGTTATTTAATCAAATCTAGGTATTGCTATCAAGATATTACAGTTAATATTTACAATCAGTTGACTTTAAGCAAAGATTACCATAAAAAATATGGATGGTTCTTATCTAATCAGTTGAAGGCCTTAACAGCAAATACTAAGGTTTTCAGAAAAAGGATGACTTCTTCCCTAACACTGCAGCATTAACTCCTGCCTGAGTTCTCAGCCTGCTGGCCTGCCCTACATATTTTAGATTTGCCAGCCCCCACAATCATCTGCACCAATCCCTTAAAATAACACTCTTTATACATGTATTCCATTGAGTCTGTTTCTCTGGAGAAGGCTGACTGATAGGAGTGAATTGAAGAGGATGAGTGTTTTACATTTTTATGGATATTGCCCTATAGTCTTATAGAGGACTATTTATACATTACAAACAATATTTTAAAGTTTCTGTTCCTTCTACACATTCACCAGCATAGTGTGATACCAAACTTTCTCTCATCTGTTAAGTTTAAGACAGTATCTTATTTTAACTTTAATTTGCATTTTCATCCATTAAATAATTGAATTAGTTTTAGTTTTTTATTTTGTGTGATAGAAGACAGGAACATAATTTTATTTCTCACATAATAGATAATATAATCCATTATCCCCGTGCCATAGAGTCAGTGAATGATATTTTTTCTCACTCTAAAGTGCCACCATTGTCACATACTAAAAATATATGTGTGACTATTTGGGATATCCCTTTATACACATATTCCTGGGTCAAAGAATATGAAGAGTGTCAAGGTATGAACCCCATTTATTGACTAGGCTGTTCATTCCCTACTAGTTTGAAATGCTTCTTTTTTCATCCATTAAATTATATATATATATGTATATGTCTGATTCTATATGTTTGTATATACAAATATATATACACTATTGTATATTAAATATTGTATTCTATATACTGTATATATTTTCCATTTTATTCTATTGTTTTGCCCTCCTATTCTGGTTTGATTACTGCAATGTTTTATTTTCCTTCTCTTTTTTTGTGCATATATGGTAAACCAAGACCTCAGTTTTCTCCCCAAAATTTTCATAGTTATTTTTGCTCATAGATGAACTTTAAGATAGTTTTGTTTTATGTAGTTTTTTAAATTAACTTTTAGTTCAATGTCACTAATTACCTAGATTAGGCTTTGGAAAATTGGCATATATATAGTGCCAGGTTTCTACCGTTTTCACATTTTCTTTTTTTTCTGTTTGAGACAAGGTCTCATTCTGTCACCCAGGCTTAAGTACAGTGGCATATTCACAGATCACTGCAGCCTCGACCTCCCAGGCTCAAGTGATCCTCCCACCACAGCCTACCAAGTAGTTCAGACTTCAGGTGTCTGCCACTACACATGGCTAATTTTTGTGTTTTCTTTGTTGTTGTTTGTTTGTTTGTTTGTTGTTTTGTAGAAACGGGATTTCCTCATGTTGCCCAGGCTGGTCTTGAACTCCTGAGCTCAAGAGATCTGCCCACCTCAGCCTCCTTTGGGACAGGATTACAGGTGTGAGCCATCATGTCCAGCCTTACATGATTCTTTAAGCAAGTTTGTTTCTCTAAAAATTAGACAATCATATCATTTATAAATAATGATAAATTTATACCATCCTTTCTAGTATTTATCGTATTTATCTTGATTTGGAGACAAATTGCGTTGGCTAACTCTGAAAAGACAATAGTAAAAAATAACAATTTCATTGATATCTTGCTTGTGATTTAATGAGAATGTGTCCAATTTTTCCATATCAAGCATAATGTCAGTTGGTAGTTATGAATAAACAAATACTTCTATGTATGGGGATATAGGAAATAATTTATTCTTAAATATGTAAGAAAGTTTTAATTTCATAAATATGTAAATATTCCATTTTATTTGACTAATTCTGACTTCTGTATTCAGCTCTAATGTTTTCTTATATATAAGGATTATGAAGGAAGCAACATGGATTTTTAAAACTTAGTTTATTTACATTGTTCAAGCCCATCTACTACAATGATGCTTCTTTTAGCACTTAAAAATCACGCAGAGTGCTTATTAGAACACAGATTCCTGTCCCCTCACCTCCTGAAATTCTTGTTCGTTAGGTCTGGCTCAAGTGTTGCATTTCAGACAAACTTTCAGGTGATGGTGCTGCTACTGGTCTATAGACAAACTTAAAATAGCACTGTACTAATTAACAGGTGACTCACTCAAGGTGCTCTTGAGCAAGCAGGCCCAGAAGGTCTCTATGACTTGCCGTCTAAGCCTTCCTCATCTCATTTCACCTGCTGCTGTATTCAGAAGCCTCCTACATTTCACTAAAATCCTCTGTCTCAGTGAATCCTTCCATATGACACATAATTAGCACTTACATCATGCACATATACTTTTTTTCATTTTAATGTGTTACATGGATAAAACCCTCCTTGATCAGCGTTAGTAGGATCTTCTTGGTTGTTCTAATCACTAGTATTCAGGCAGCAAGTATCAGTACCCTAGGGGTACCTCAACATGCCTTCTCTTTTTCTTTTGCAATAATAAAATATTTGGCCGAGTCCATGGAAGTCAGAAATAAATAGAACGTTTTTGAGCCTCCATTGCAGCTAAGATTAGTTCTGTCATCAATGGGATTTAGGAGGAGGTAGAGCATGGCACTTTCCAGGAACCTTCCTTACCAGACAGCTCCCAAACACCCATTGTCTCCCATTCTCCCTTTCCTCCATTTGGTGGCCTGGCATGAGTTAGCATACCTGGCACCATAAAGTTAAGACCACACACAAGAAGCAAGTAGAAGGAGTCCAGGTCCCTGTCACCATGGAAAGCCTTGCCCTGGACCACCTGTCTAGAGCTCTACAAGAAAGAAGTACTCATTTCTCTTCTGTTTAGGTGATTGTTAGTTTGGGTTTTCTGTCGTTTGCAGCTGAACCTAATCTTTTTTTTGTTTGTTTTGTTTTGTTTGTTTGAGGCTGGAAAGCAGTGGCTCAATCGATCTCAGCTCACTGCAACCTCTGCCTTCCAGATTCAAGCGATTCTCCTGCCTCAGCCTCCTGAGTAGTTGGAACTACAGGCATGCATCACCATGCCTGGCTAATTTTTTTGTATCTTTAGTAGGGACAGGGTTTCCCCATGTTGGTCAGGCTGGTCTCCAACTCCTGACCTCAAATGATCTGCCCGCCTCAGCCTTCCAAAGTGCTGGGATTATAGGCGTGAGCTACCGCGCCCAGCCAGCTGAACCTAATCTTAACTAAATCACCGGGGCAATTAGAATAGGTATCTAAAAAGTTAAGTCTTAGCAAAGGAACCCTTTGTTCCAACCTGATGAACTCCAACTGTCTCATTTTTGTGGTTACAGGATTGTAAACATTCAGATCCTGTCAATGCCTTCAAACATCTAATTGACCAAGACATGCTCTCATAAATACACTAATTTAGTACATTCTGTTTCTGCTGCCACATGGTACCTAATATGCTTGTGTACATAATTACATAATTATATGCTTATAAACCCTCTAAGCAAATACATTTATGTACTTATCATTAACCTAAAACATTTCTCTCCTGATAGGTATTACTCATCATTTCCACATCTGTTACATGATTCTTTTTAAATTTCTTCTCCTGCCATATGCCTTCCCCACCAAAAACTAAAACAAACATGTAGACATTTATGGCCGTATTTCTATATATTTAAGTTCAATCTCATCATGTCCTCTCTCAATTTTTTCACAATTTGTGATTATTAAATAACATATTAACCAAGAATTCATGTTCAAAGGAAATGAATCCTCATTAGAGTATAATTGCGTGTGTGTGTGTATGTATGTGTGAATAAAAAAATGATAGACTTCAGGTTACAATTTGATCAGAAGCTTTGATAAGAGAATAAACTGTAGATATACGTACTTAAGTGATAAGCTGAAATTGTTCTTACTTTTTTTTTCCATTTTGGTGACCACGGAGATAATATAAGCAAAGAACACTATCAGAGATTAGCTAGGGGTAGCAGCGATATTATTTGGTCTTAAATCTACATATTCTCTATTTTTTGTTAGCATTATAATCAATTTCTGTTTTTATGTTTCATGATAAAGGCAAGTGGATTTTTGTAATATTTAACTATTTATAATAAAGTTTTTGCTGTGTCTCCCGAGACTGGACCATTTATCCATGAAGCTTGAGTGACTAGAAGGTTTGTTAGACTTGTTCATTATAGGAACATGTGCTTGCTCACTTGTCATTAAATGTGTTAGTTGTGTGCTAAAGCCTACTCACACCAGCCTGCAAAAGCCAGTGAGGAATATATCTTCCCAACTCTGCTTTCAGTGACTTCATGTTATTAGCTTGAAATCAGCCAGAGTAGGAACATTATTGACATCACCAAAATAGGCAAATGCTAAAATCACAGCTCTTTTCTTACCCTAGAGAGCTGGTTGTAAAATATTTACCAGCACACTACTAAAATATTTGTTTTAAGAAATTTAATTTGCCACTTGATCTGTAAATGAACTCCCTAAATTTGTGTTAATTAACTCACTGTTCTACCTACTATGTATTTCTTATTAAGCATGGAATATTTTGATTCACTCTTATACATATGGAAAAATTGAACTCTGGCAGAGTTTATTCAAAAATTTGTCTTTGTACTTACACTTGCTTTTCAGTTTCCGTATTTCTTTATTTAATTTTGTTCACTTGATATATAAAACAGATGGATGTATGTTTAAATATTCCCACTAATGGTTTTGTCAGTTTCGTGTTTTAAAGGTATATCATTTAGCTTATAGAAATTATTAATACTATATTTCTGTTGTGTAATTCTACCCTTAATCAATATAAAATGATTTTTCCATTTAATGATTTTTTTCTCAATTTCTACTTTGATACTAATAATGCCACTTTTCCTTTGTTTTACTCTCACACATAACTTTATTTTCACCTTTTTATTAACAAGTTGTATTTGGACGTGACTTTTTGACTCAATATGAAGATCTTTATCATTTAATTTCAAGTTACTTGTATGTATTAAGGAACGGATATACATGGTTTTCCTTTTTTGTATATATTTTATGCTTTCTTGCTGTTTTTTAAAAAAATTATTTACCATGTTGTGTTAGGATCCTTGCTTTTTTCCCCTTTTGGTGATTTGATATTTTTTATTTTGTTAATGGTTAAACTATACTGTCCATATTTTAATTTTTTGTATTATGGACCAATCTTTGATTGCCTAGAATAATTTTAAGAAGTATATGTGATAAACTAGAAAATTTTTTGCAGCTAACACTCCAAAATACGATTCCCTCTCCATTATAGGGTTGCCAGCAATTAGGAAGCAAACACTCACAGCCCAATTAATAAACAGGCATAGGGTATGAACAGAAAGAAATACAAATGATCTTTAAACATATGAAAATATATTTATCTTTCTTTCTTTTTTTGCTTTTTGAGACAGGGTCTTGCTATGTTACCTAAGCGGGAGTGCCATGGATGTTCACAGGTGTGATCATAGCGCACTATCACCTCCAACTCCTGGCTTTAAGTGATCCTCTCACCTTACCTTCCTGAGTAGCTAGGACTACAAGCAGGTGCAACTGCTCCGGTATCTAACCGTTTTTGTTTGTTTGTTTGTTTTCATCATTTTGAATTTCTTTGTCTTTTTAAGTTCTGGGAAAATTTCTTGAACATGTTTCCTATTTCCCTGAATCAATGTTTTATCATATTTCATTTGCTTTTATTTCTTCTTATTGTTTATAATTTAGCAGCTGTGATTTGCATTTCCAAGAAGTCTTTCCTACTCTCAATTATTTTCCTTTTCATGGTTATGTGTCATAGTTTTATCAATATATTGTCTTTATCAGTCTTGTTGAAAGCATACATTAGAATTTTCCAAACTTCTTCTTTCTTCAGGAACAACTTATTGTGATGATTCAGATTGGCTGCAGCTGTTCAAAAATGTTATATCTGTTTCTATATCTGATTTTCTCTGATCATCCTAAAGAAGAGATCCTAGTTATACTGCTAATAATAATAGCTAGTGTTTATTGTGCATTTATTATAAGACAAGATTTGTGCTAAAGGATTCACACATGCCATTTAAGTAATCTTCACAACAGCTGGATACTAAATATTACTATCCTCATGTCCTATGGCTACTACAAGTTCTCCACCCTTTCACGAGAATAAGGTTACTTCACAGAGTATTCTGGGCACATTCCAATCTACCTCCCTGCAAGAAATGACCTACTGAACTGAAAGGAGAGTGCTTCACTCCTTGCAGGTGGGTAGACTGTTATGTGCATTTACCCCACCTGTGTAGAAGATCTATTTTCCCAGCTACTACCTCCAAGTCAAAAGTGTTCTGGTATCCACAGCTATATTCCAGTTAGCTTTAGCTTTGCAGACAATTAGCTTGGTAGTTCTACTTTGGTCTTCCAGATAATCCCAGCCACAGTAAGTAACTTTTACATGTCCTTCATAGACTTATATTTAAAAGGCAATACTACATGTTTACCAAAATTAAGCTGTAAATGAACTCCCTAAATTTGTGTTAATTAATTTACCGTTCTATCTGCTATGTATTTCTTATTAAGCATGGAACATTTTGATTCACTCTAACACATGTTTACCAAACTTATATGAGCTCTATAAATAATTCATATCACTCAAGTGTTGGAACCAATTCTCCCTTGCCTCTCTACGTGGATTTCTGTTGCAAAGTCTTAGATCTAGAACAAGTAATGTTACAGTCATTGTGTTTTTCACATGGCTTAGAGGTCCAAATTCCCTGGAAATATAGTGACACAGAGGGAGCTATGGCAGGATATTTGTATACTATGTCCCTGTAGCAGCATGAAGGTAGCTGGGCCTTTATCCCATTTCTTTGCCTCACACAGTTGCCCTCATTAGCAGTAAGCCATAGTGGGGTCCCTACTCTTTTCCTGACACTGCTGTCCTTACCATGTGTAAACCTAAATGCAAGCCAGATTGGGGGATGAACCAACTGGGCAGGTGTTTGAGCTACCAATATATAAGGGGGTTATATTAGTTACCCACCACTGCATAACAGATCACCCCAAAACTTAGTAGCTAAAAATCATAGTTATTTACGACTATTTATGTGCCTTCTGGGTAGTGGGGATGGCATCTACGCTGGGCTAGATGGCTGGCTCTGTTCATCTTGGCTGGGTTTGCCTTAAGTCTGTGGATCAGCTGACAGGGCAACTCTGCTCCACTTGTTTCTTATTCTCTTTGGCCCAGTGGGCTAGCAGGGTGAAGGCAGAAATGCAAAAGGAAATGCAGAAAGATTCATGGTCTCCTACGACCTAAGCTCAGAACAGGCACACTGCACTCTGCCCAAGTATCACTGGCCACGAGTCCTATAATCAGTTCAAAATCAAGGGAAGGGAAGACAGTCCACTAACATCGAGGGCTTGAAAAGATTGTAGTTGCAGGAAGTGGTAAGGAATTCAGATCAAAAATACAACCTAATCCAGGAAATGTATTACCAAGACCTCCTTTAAAAGGAGTACTGTATGTGTTTGTAAGGAATTCTTTGTTAAGAAACTTAAAGTTTGAGATAAAACCCCCAAAGGATTTGTATGCTTAAAACCAGTTGATCACGGGCAGAGCGCGGTGGCTCATGCCTGTAATCCAGCACTTTGGGAGGCCGAGGCAGGTGGATTACAAGGTCAGGAGTTCAAGACCAGCCTGGCCAAGATGGTGAAACCCCATCTCTACTAAAAATACAAAAAAAAAAAAAAAAATTAGCCGGGTGCGGTGGCAGGCGCCTGTAATCCCAGCTACTTGGGAGGTTGAGGCAGGAGAATCCCTTGAACCCGGGCAGCAGAGGTTGCAGTGAGCTGAGATCTCGCCACTGCACTCCAGGCTGGGCGACAGAGTGAGACTCTGTCTCAAACAACAACAAAAACAACAGAAACTAATTGATCACCAAACTACTGTTCAAGAAATAATGTTAGGTTAACCAAGGCACTTTGTTTTAGAGCAGGATATGTGAGTTTGGACCAGAGCCAAATGCCTGGAAGGAGAGAAAAGAGACTGTGCTGCAACCATTCTCTGTCTTTTATTCATGGGGTGTTTACTCTCTTCTATAAATAGATGCTTAATAGAAATTCAGTTTAATGGGGCACAATATTTCCGCACAGCCAGAAGCACCTGCATATTCTGTGCCAGCCCTAGCTAGAGGAAGCCTCCCTGTAGAAAGTGCTGGACTCATCTGGGCCCACGTAGACTTTCTGGAACCCGTCTTGCCTCCAGCCCTTCCTGCGTGAAGTTGAGAATGTCAGTGTTGTTCTTGAAGGATACACTCTTATTTACTTTCAAGTTAAGCTTGTTTTTCACATGTGGTGTGCGTTAAGTTGGGACAGCCCTCCCCACGATTGTGTGGCACCTGCAGTCTATTTTGCGGAAATTTCTCAAAGTCTGTACAACAGATAAGGTTTTTTGTTTTGCTGTGTAATCCTCGTGGTAACCGATGTTTCAGCCAAAGTTTAAGCTGGAAAGAGAAGCCTCCTGAATATGTAGACTAGGGCATCTTTAATGCAGAGAATTGGCTACCCACAGAAATAAAAAAGCTAAGACGTCAAAATGTGGCCATTAAAGCAACCTAGTATTAGCAACATCAGGAAGCCTCTACCATGCTCAAGCTGGAGGGACCGAAGGAGAGGGTAGCATAAGGGCACAAGGTCACCAGAGGGTGACTGCTGTCACGCTGTGCCTGATTACCTGGATCCCTCCTTCCCCTCCCGCTGCAGCTGCTGGAAGAACACTTCCCAAGCAGAGGGAGCCTGGCTTCTCTAGCGCCCCCGACTGGCTGAACCCAGCTGTCAACAGCAGCCATGGAGCCTGGGAAATTGGATTTATAGCCAGCCCCAGTCAGTACCCAAAAAGAGTAGGAAGAGGTTAAAGGAAGGACTGGCAGGCAAACAGGCCCACAGCTGGCAAGCTCCTTCTCCCCATCTGAAGCACTTTTAAAAGCCTAGTGCTCTCCCCAAGATTTATATGAATGAGGAGACTGGATTGGCTCCAAACTCCCTTCCACTGAATATGTCAGGTTTAAGGATCATCTCAGCATCATAAAGGTGCTATTCTTATTGACCCAGATAAAAACTTTTCTTGATTTTCACTAAACAAAACAAAAAAGAAAAGTTACAAGACATCATGAACATATCTGACTCTATGAAGGTATACAGGAACAAAGAGATTTGCATTAACAGTAATACAAAAACTTTTCAAATGCTATCAGACAACCTTGTGCTTAAAAGAAAAAAAAGTCCCACTGTCATTTCTGCAGATCGGGCTCCTATTTTCTTCCATCTCATTCAAACTTCATCTCTATTCCCTTTCTCTCTCTCTCTCTCTCTTTTTCTTCATCTTCGCTTTGCTGCATTCCTCACAAGGTCAAAATATTAAAAAACAAAACAACAGCCATACTTACTACCTCCCCTTACCCCTTGTCTTTGTGTGTTTGTGTGTGTGTTTTAGCTCTCTTAAATCTCTCCTCCCAACTGAGTCCCCAGACTTACCTTTGCACATCCAAGGCCTTGGGCTGAAGTTTTGAAAATGATATTGGAAGGTTCTCATAAGGGCAGAATGGTTAGGGAGTTCCTTTGTCCCCACTCGACCTGGAGAGCCGTATCCTGCCTGGTTTAACATTTATCTCTGATTTTTCATTTTCAACAAAGCATTTTTACTAAAGTTGAATGATAATAAGCCAGGACAGGTTTGGTAGATGCTTATCATGCACATCCAACTTCTACATGAGAGTTACATGTACAGTGAGCAGAGTTCTCACTTGGCTGTGTGGTTAAATCTGAAAGATGACTAGTAATAATCTTCCAGACCCTTCCTGCGGCAGTGTAACAACCACCTCCTTTAAACAACAACATGCTGGGTGCTTGCTGATACAATGAAGCTTATCCTGACATAAGTGGCTAGTACTAGAAGCTAATTGCTCCTTTCCTCTAGTGGACATGAGAGAACTGTCCAAAACTGCAGTCAGTTGTCTGGTGTTACAGCTGGTTGCACTGTCTGCCACTTGCCAGATGCATAAAGCTACGAGGAGATTAGCTGGTGGGACTGGTAGGAAATAGAGGAAATTATGATTTAGGTGTACATGAAATATCTGTGGGAAATCGAGGCTGAGCATTCTTACTGTAGAATGTCGTAGGTAATCTGAACACTCTTTCTCTAGTATAACCCTTTGTTTTATTGTTTCATAACCCTTTTTATTTTGCAATAAAAGCTTTCAGGCTGGGCGTGGTGGCTCACGCCTATAATCCTGGCACTTTGGAAGGCCGAGGTGGGCATACCACCTGAGGTCAGGAGTTCAAGACCAGCCTGGCCAACATGGTGAAACTGCGTCTCTACTAAAAATACAAAAATTAGCCAGGTGTGGTGGTGCATGCTTGTAATCCCAGCTACTCAGGAGGCTGAGGCAGGAGAATCGTTGAACCCTGGAGGGGGAGGTTGCAGTGAGCTGAGATCGCACCACTGCTTTCCAGCCTGGGCGACAAGAGCAAAACTCTGTCTCAAAAAAAAAAAAAAGCTTTCAATATGCCCCTTTTTATTTCTGTGATTTTATTGAGTGAGTTTTAGACACTATAAAAAATACAGTTAAAGTTTTTCATTTGAAATGTGTAGTTCTTAGATAATCTATTTTGGTAAATGGAGTTTAGTTTATCTGGAGACGTGTAGAGGTTAGAAGGCTGGAGACTTGACTTCTTTATTTGGCCAATAATCCTACACACTATGAACTCTGGCAGGGTTGAACTATCCTCATTNGCTTTCAATAGCAATGACATTTTAAAAATGAATATGTATGTTTTGGATAATTTTACTTAACATTTCTCCTCTCTTTCTTCCTTTTTTTTTTTTTCTTTGAGATAGAGTCTCACTCTGTCACCCAGGCTGGAGCGCAATGGAGCAATCTCTGCTCACTGCAACCTCTGCCTCCTGGGTTCAAGCGATTCTCCCGCCTCAGCATCCTGAGTAGCTGGGACTACAGGTGCCCATCACTACGCCTGGCTAAGTTTTATATTTTTGGTAGAGAAGAGGTTTTACCATATTGGCTGGTCTCGAACTCCTGACTTTGTGATCTGCCTGCCTTGGCCTCCCAAATTCCTGGGATTACAGACGTGAGCCACCGCGCCTGGCCTCCTCCCTTTCTTTACATTCTCCCTTTCTTCACAAATTATCTCCAAAAATAATTGTTTTTTTTTTTTTTTTTTAAAAGTCTATCTAGTTGTGTTTTGGCTTTATTATTTAGCTACAGGCAGTGAGGAGTGTTCATTAACCAAAAAAGCCTCCTCCCTTGAGTTTGCTCAGCAAATCTAGAGCCATACAGTGTTAAGCAACTACAACTATGTGACGCTGGCGAATTTCTGCCAGACATTTTTGCAAGTCATTATAGATTTGTAAAGGCCTGTATTATTTGCTTTTCTATTCTAAGGCTAGAGAACCAAGTTCATGAAACTCTCCAATG
Source organism: Rhinopithecus bieti (assembly GCF_001698545.2). NCBI lineage: Eukaryota > Metazoa > Chordata > Mammalia > Primates > Cercopithecidae > Rhinopithecus > Rhinopithecus bieti. Next base: position 1,951,825 of record NW_016804356.1, read on the forward strand.
CACTACCTATAGTTTGGGTGAATTCCTCTTTGCTCAAGATCCCCCAAATTTGACAGCTCCTGGCCTGCTAAGGAGTAAGCTTGCTTACTACCTGAGGCTGGGATTTTGAAAGCCATAGAATAAGACCAAGCCAGTTTTCCTGTAAGGGCTTTTTCAGCATTGATTCCACATGAAAGTACAACTCTGGTTCCTTAATAGTGAACTTGTTATGCTTGAATGCAGAGAATTAGTCACAAGTATGGTACATCAGGTTTAGCCTTAGTTGCACAAATAATGTTCCATTTTTTTCTCTAGTAAAGGCAAGAGACATTCTTGCTGAACATATGCAAATAATCATATCGCCATGAAAAATAAGAATGCTCAGTAAAAGTATTTGCCTCTTTTGAATATGCTTTCTTATTTAGCCAAGCAGGAAGTTACAGATAAAATAAAAAGAAAGAAAAGGGGCTTCCGTGTATACATATGAGCAGAATATAGAATATACATATAATGCCAATAACATTTCCAATAAACCCTGTACAAGTAAACATCTCTTATCAGTTCATGTTATTCTATGTAATTAATTCTTAGACCCCTGGATTTTGAATCATTAGTCTGTCACCTGTTTCTGGGCTAAAAAGAGTCCTGGAAATCTCAGTTCAGTTCTAGGGTATAGTCTGAAAGTTGTCTGTGTTGTCAGCTCAAAAGCCAGCAGCCAGAGGCTCATTGTTCAAGGGTGTGGCCCTTCACATGAGGTTCGACACTGCTTTATGGAAGACGCAATTTTCATCTCATAGCTTATAACAGAACCTTCAGGAAAGCGTTAGAGGACAAGAGAACTACTTGTAATGACACAACTAATTGGCTGTTGTTAATTTATTACAATAACCAATACAATTAGAATGAAGGAGAATTATGTCCTTTATTGTGGTTACTGTTACTATTTCATAAGGAAGTGATCATTATGTCTCCTGAATATAAAAATATATCATGGACAGTGAAGGTATTGATAATTTTCCAGGGCTTTCTTTTCCATTCTGGAAAGTGCACAATCTCTGAAACATTGATATTAAATACATTTTACCAATATTAAGTATCCTCTGATTTGACAACTCTTTTCATGAAATTCTTAGGGCAATTTTGAGCTAATTAAGAAACACGGCCAGGCACGGTGGTGCACACCTGTAGTCTCAGCTACTTAGGAGGCCGGAAGGATCACTTGAACCTAGGAATGTGAATCCAGCTTAGGCAACATAGCGAGATCCCATCTCTTGTAGGGTGGGGAGAGAAATAAAAGCAACAGAAGAGAAATATGGAGTATAAAATGAGCCTAAATATTGACAATATTCTTCTTTTCATAAGATGAAAGAAAAAAGCTTTGTGATTTTCCACAGTCCCTTCTTTGGGAGATCTCAAAGATAGTTTTATATGAAAAAAATTCCTAAAAAAATGTGCAGTTTCTTGATTTGACAACTCTTTTTTGACAACTTGATTTGACAACAAAAACCATGTTTTTGTTTTCTGAGTTTTGTTTTTTTTTTTCAATTTTCTTTGAGACAGAGTCTCTCTCTATTGCCCAGGCTGGAGAGCAGTGGCACGATCTCAGCTCACTGCAACCTCTGCTTCCTGGGTTCAAGTGATTCTTGTGCCTCAGCCTCCCAAGTGGCTGGGACTAGAGGTGTGTGCTACCATGCCCAGCTAAATTTTTTGTACTTCTGGTAGAAATGGGGTTTCACCATGTTGGCCAGGGTGGTCTTGAACTCCTGGCCTCAAGCGATCTGCCGGCCTCAGCCTCCCAAAGTGCTGAGATTATAGGCGTGAACCACTACACCCAGCCTGTTTTCTGAGTTTAGATTCTGATCTTGGGAAGACAAAAATCAAAAGAGTTATAAACCTGGTCACTTGACTTAACTAAGGTTATGGGAGCCTGAGAACAATAGCTTGAATTGTTGCCCACCCCAGGATTCCCGCTCTGTCGCCCAGGCTGGAGTGCAGTGGTGGGATCTTGGCTCACTGCAACCTCTACCTCCCAGGTTCAAGTGATTTTTCTGCCTCAGCCTCCGGAGTAGCTGGGATTACAGGCACACACCACCATGCCTGACTCAGTTTTTTTGTACTTTTAGTAGAGACGGGGTTTCACCATGTTGGCCAGGCTTGTCTCGAACTCCTGATCTCAGGTAATTCACCTGCCTTGGCCTCCCAAACTGCTAGGATTACAGGAGTGAGCCACCACACCTGGCTAAAAGCAGTTTTTAACTACTAAAGTACAAAATAGAGCTTTTAAAAAATTCATCAGCACACTTCACATGAACATGCGTATAAGGATCTTGAAAGAAAATTGACAAGAATTGAGGGAAAGTGGATGGATAGTGGAAGTCAATGAAGAGGAATGTCCCTGGGATTGAGTGAGTGTGACGAGTATCTGTTACATTTATGTAGCACTCCCCCCAATCCCCTAAACAACTGCAAGTCTCCAGTCATGTGAGTTTTCTAATTTTTCTACATTTAATCATTTCTAAAACAAGGTGCTGTTCTTATACGATGCTACCTTCCTGGTCAAGTTTGGTCTGGAATAGGCACCTGGTCAAAGCTGCCTCAATTATAATATCCTGTCCATTTGGGCACAGGTAACTGGACCAGGTCCCAAAGTCCTCAAGAATTTCCAGTTAAAACTCAGAAAGCTTTAAGATTGTATTTCCATGGTGGAAGACACAAGATATAATATTAGGGAAACCGTGAGGCACTTTTCCTTTAATGGAGAGAAAGTCAGTGCTTACGTCAGAGAATAAAACCAACACTCAGAGAAGCAGAAATGGATGACAAAGTGTCTTGGTGGAGGGACTTCCTTGTACATTTGTTCCTGAGGCCCAGCTACATCTGTGAATATCATGTGTTTGTGCTGGTTTAAACCTCCTTTAGGTTTCATGAACCAATAATTTCCCCTTTGAGCTTAAACTAGGTTTTTGTCACTTCCAAAGAACTACAAAAGGCACACTCCCTATTTGACAGATTACGTAGGATCACCTTGTTTAAAAATTTGAGTTTCAGGCCACACACAGTGACTCATGTCTATAATCCCAGCACTTTGGGAGGCCGAGGTGTGTGGGTCGATCACCTGAAGTCAGGAGTTTGAGGCCAGCCTGGCCAACATAATGAAACCTCGTCTCTACTAAAAATACAAAAATTAGCCAGGTGTGGTGGCCCGCACCTGTAGTCCCAGCTACTCAGGAGGCTGAGGCAGGAGAATCGCTTGAACCTGGGAGGCAGGGGTTGCAGTGAGCCAAGATCACGCCACTGCATTCCAGCCTGGGTGACAGAGCAAGACTCCATCTCAAAAGAAAAAAAAAAAAAATTGAGTTTCCATTATTGTGACACAATTTAGGCATCTCAGCTCCTCTTTATGACCTGCATGTTTCTAAAAGTCGTACCTTTTAATTAGAATGCTATTTCTGTTAAATGGCTATCATGTTTGTGAAAAAGCTTATTTAAAAATTCGTTGGAAATTTAAAAATCAAATAGTGAAGTGGCTTATGGCATTCTTGTTCCCTCACATGAAAGATTCAGAGAAATGTGTGTCATCACACAACTACCATAAAAATGGGCTATGCTGGGTTATAAAACAATGTTGTCAACACTTTAAGCCAGATTTTCATGTCAGAGTGTCTGTCAGTGGAAAATCCTAAAATATTTTCATAGGTAATTAGTTCTAAGGATATCTCTGTTAAAATGTTTTTCTTCTTGTTTATTCACTTGATTTTCTTTATCATCACGATTCCTTATTTAAGGATAGGTGACAGGACTTCATGAAGACTTGTTAATAGAATATTATCTCGGTATGTGGGGAAGAATATATGATATTTGGAATAGAGGGTGTCTGTGAAGGGCAACGTTAGAATTTGGCTTAAAGAGTTTAAGGAGATGCACCCTTTTGAATTTCTAAATTCGAATTCCTCAGTCTCTTGGGTACTCTGTGAAGCTAATTTATTATGAATGATGGACAGAGCTCCCATTTCCAGTTGCTCTCTTCACGGCAGTGACCAGGGAAGAACATAAATGGTCAGACAGTGCTGCTAAGATGAGGTTGCAGCACAAAAAGGCCCAGTCCTCAGGCTGGCTCTGAGTCAACTCCAGCAATAGAGATGAGTTCTAAGGGTTCCTGCATGGTCCCCAGCCAGTAAGCTTTTGCCAGGACTTTCCTAAAGATGCTGTGAGTTTTTTGGATACTGAGTAAATAATAAAGAGTAAAGAAATAACTTATTAAATAAGGATGATTGCATTCCTATTACAGGCCTAATGTTAAATCGAAATTGGAGAAAACCCTGTTGGCAGATAGAAAACTTCAAAATCTATTTCATTCCTGTTTTCCCTTTTTCTTTTTCTTTCTTTTTTTTTGTTTTTTTTCTGCTCACTGCAAACTCCACCTCCTGGGTTCATGCCATTCTCCCGCCAGCCTCCCAAGTAGCTGGGATTACAGGCTCCTGCCACCACGCTGGCTAATTTTTTTGTATTTTTAGTAGAGACGGGGTTTCACCATGTCAGCCAGGATGGTCTCCATCTCCTGACCTTGTGATCCACCCACCTCAGCCTCCCAAAGTGCTGGGATTACAGGCATGAGCCACCGCCCCTGGCCCCCTTTTTCTTTGTCCTAACTAAAGATTTGCAGAATCCCTGACAGACTGTAACTACCTATGGCTCTTCTCCCCCTATTAATAGTTTTAAATCTAAAACCAGGGAACCATGGGATATTTGAAGTGGTTAGAGTGACCTCATTGACAGAAGTGTGCATCCCTGAGTTCCATAAAAATGCTTAGAGTCCCCAGAAAATCAGTCATCACCAGCCTTCCCCTCCCTCTATTATTCATGATGAGATTTAGGGTGATAAGCTGACTGGTTTCGGAAGGAGCCTGAAGAAAATATGGTGTTATTTGGTAGGCACTCATCTATAACATTGTTATAGAAGCATTCACTTTTGAGTCAGGCTTGGTATGCTCTTTGGGTCAGTAACATTTCAACAACCTTGTATGAGTGTGAGAAATGCCCAACATCTCTCTCTTCAGTTTCCCGGGTCTCTGAAAGATCATGACCTCAGGGCAAGGGACCATGATGTTGGTAATATCTTTAGTGCCTAAACCGAAACTTGTGTATTTAATCTTTAATAGTTGGGACCCTATGTGTTCTTATACGTTCGATGAAATGTCTTATTATTAAGAAACATCTGCATCTGTCATATTCATTCCAAATAGAAGCAATCTAAATGTAAAATGTGATAAATATTAGCTTTCATAGCTAAACTTCCATAAGTAAAACTTACTGTTGTTTTAGAGGTGAGAATTACCGTATTGGCATATTGGTAGCTTTTAAATCAGGATTTTAGTGTTTGTCACTGTTTTTATTATTATTATTATTATACTTTAAGTTCTGGGATACATGTGCAGAACATGCAGGTTTGTTACATAGGTATGCACGTGCCATGGTGGTTTGCTGCACCCATCAACCCGTCATCTACATTAGGTATTTCTTCTAATGCTATCCCTCCCCTAGTCCCCCATCCCCCTACAGGCCCTGGTGTGTGATGTTCCCATCCCTGTGTCTACATGTTCTCATTGTTCAACTCCCACTTATGAGTGAGAACATGTAGTGTTTGGTTTTTTGTTCCGTTTAGTTTGCTGAGAATGATGGTTTCCAGCTTCATCCATGTCCCTGCAAAGGACATGATCTCATTCTTTTTTATGGCTGCATAGTATTCCATGGTATATGTGTGCCACATTTTCTTTTTCAATCTATCACTGATGTCATTTGGGTTGGTTTCAAGTCTTTGCTATTGTGAATAGTGCTGCAATAAACATACGTGTGCATGTGTCTGTATAGCAGAATGACTATAATCCTTTGGGTATATACCCAGTAATGGGATTGCTGGGTCAAATGGTATTTCTGGTTCTAGATCCTTGAGGAATCGCCACACTGTCTTCCACAGTGGTTGAACAAATTTACACTCCCACCAACATGTCACTGTTATTCTTAATCAACTCAATGCTACAATTATGCATCGTATCCCTTCTACATTTAAGGCAGTTTGTTTCGTGGTGAGATTGTTGTTTTGATCCTTGGTATCATCCTTAACCCAAACAGAAGTGACTTCTGAGTGTTCTGTTGTTTTCAATTTTCTGATTAACAGAAAAATACCATACAAGTATTATCTTTTGGCTTTTACTTCTATGCATTCATGTGTTTAGTTAACTTGTTATGCTTTAATGGCAGGACATCAGAGGGTTTCACATGTGCGTTGATATAAGGATTGCATTTCACATTAAGAAGCCAAGTTCAATAAATACAAATTAAGTTTCAGTGGATTCAACGTCATTTTCGGATTGAAAAATAAACAAATGAATAGTCTGTGAGAAAAGAGGTAACTACAGTTCAAAAGATTAGAAAAAATATGTTCTATGTTAAAACATTTCTGGAGATGATTTTAATTATCTCTATGGGTTCCTTTTGACCCCCAGAATCTTGTCTTCAGGGACATAAACAGTTCCTGCCAATGTGCAGTACTCTGGATGTGGAAGGTATAGCTGGGACATAAACAGTTCCTGCCAATGTGCAGTACTATGGATGTGGAAGGTATAGCTGGGACATAAACAATTCCTGCCAATGTGCAGTACTATGGATGTGGAAGGTATAGCTGGCTTTTTAGGTCTTTGTTGTTTCTCAGTTAATTAGAAATAATTTTCTTGTATCTTTCACCTAAAATGAAGGTTCTAAAAATCTGTCACAGTGAAAAGGCCTGAGATGTCCTGATTTTTTTCAATAAAATGATATCAGCTTGTTTATTTGTTACTTGTTTCTTTTTCATAAAATTAGAAGAAATAAGATATAGACAACTTACAATCTGCTATTTAGCCTTTTGGATGTTAGAATTTTGGGTGTATAGATGTTTCATTTAATTGTGTGTTATATTAAAACATTTTACTAAATTTTCTCTTTTCCTTTTCAATTCACTCTGCTTATAAATCCAAGGTATTTATTATATAAGGCCTCAAATATCCTGAAAGCAAATAAAATATAAGAAAACATGTGATATCACTTTATTATCATTTCTTATAGGATTATTTGCCTGTAATCATTATTAAGAAATATGAGTTATTTCTTTAAGTAATTACATCATTCATTCTAAAACGGCATCCCCTTTGTTTGCATAACAAACTATCTCAAAATTTTATGGCTTAAAACAAAAACTTTCATTACATCTTATGATTTTAGGGGTCACAAACTTCAGCAGTCTGGCTGGGTGATTCTTCTGTTCCACATGGCGTCAATGAAGGTCACTCAGTGGTGTTGAGTTGATGGTCTGAGGGTCCTTGACTGCTCCACTTATATAACTGGTGTCTTGGCTCACCTGGAACTGTTGACCAGAGTACCTACCTGTGGGCTTGCCAACGCGGTGGCCTCAGCATAGTTGGTCTTTACTCATGGCTGCTCTGAGAGCAAGTGTTCCATTGACCAAGACGGAAGCTCTGAGATTTCATGACTTGGCATTGGAAGTCACACAGCCTCACATCTGACCTCTATTTGTTGAAGCAGTTACAAGCTCATTCAGATTCAAGTGGAGGGGACACAGATGCCATTACTCCATGGAAGGGGTGTCCAATAATTTGCAGTCATGTTTTGAAATGGCCAAACCATTCCCTCTAATGTCTAAAATATTTTTTCTCTTTCCATATAGACTCCTAGAAATGGTGCAGTTCTATGAAATCATTTGGCTTTAAACTCACTTATGGTGGAGTTTATAATTTCATGACATATATATTTTCCCCTAGTATTTCTTGCCTGAAATAAGAGTGCCAGTATCTGTGTTTATAATATATAAAGCTGGAAATAATAAGAACTCTCTTCAGAGGGAAATAACTCATCCAATAGTGGACTTTATGTTCTATTTCCATGATAAAATACAGATTTCCTTTAAAAGCCAAAAAATATAAAATATAATTCCAGCTTATTAAATGTAATAGCCTAAGAAAACATAGAAGTAGAATATCCTCACAGTCCTGGGTTTTAATTTTATTGCAAATATAAATATTTTCTACTTGAAAACATTTCCTCTCAGCATCGCTCTACAAATAACCATGCAAGCATTGATTGACAGATTAGGCTTACTAATATTGCCTTCCCTTTTCCTAAGTGAGCTGTTCTACTTACTTTTTTGACAGTTGAAAATGACTGCTTGCCAACATTGTCAATGATATGTTGAGTAAGAAATTGTGTTCTTCTCTATCATTTTCTAACCTCCCATTTTTCTTCTTTTCTTTTTCTCTTCACATCCATCGTTCTTATTGATATGAAATGATAAAAAATGATTAGAAATTGTTTTCCCTCGATCAGGTCCATTTATCCTGCACTTAGTTTTGCTCAGTCTATTTTTTTTAAGAATATAAAAGATGGTATGACTCTGCTTGCCAGTTCCCACAATGACACTGTACTTTCCTATCTAATCAACTCTGCCCCTGACAATCCCACCCATTCCACAGGGCCTGAGTCCCATTCACCCTTACTCTATTTGGAAGAATAGCCATAGAACATCATCACAACATTCTGGCAACAGAAAACTAGGTGGCCCTCTGGGACATGACGCAGGATTCCAAATGCTGAATTATAGCACAGTATTGTGGTAGAGTGAACCCCGGACTGGAATCCAAGATGCTTGGCTTATCATCCTGAGAAAATACCTGAAGATAACATTACTCCTATGTCTCAATCCCTGTGGTTCATGGGGGACTGGAGTCATTCATCTCTTACATCCAGAGCTAGGCACTTGGCCCTGGCTTGGCTAAGCAGCATATCTCATGCCCCTAGCACAGTTCAAGGGTAAGCATATTCCCAGTAAATATAATAAAAATTAGACCTTGGACTTTCGCTACAGCTACATAAAAGAAGTAATTTCTTTCTACTGAGATTGTTAAACAAAACATAAATCTTGAGCTTCTGGTGGCCATATTTGCCATCACTAAAGAAAACCTGCTGTGAATTAAGTCAATTAGAAGAAGGCAGAGGTAACAAAAAGATATATTCTTCATTCAATTGAGCACTGCCTGAATTCAGAACTACTCCCCTGACTTTTTAGTTGTAATCTATACTTGTACCCTTTGATTCCATTTGTAAGTAATTCTTAAACAGGCAAAACTCACTCATAGTGATAGGAATTAGATCAGTGTTTGCCAGAAGTAGTGAGAGGTTATTGACAGGAAAGATGTACAGTACGATTTTATTAAAAAAAACCAGTTGACTACACACATATAGGTCTGATTCTGGACTCTCTATTCCATCCAAAGGATCTATATATCTATCCTTATCTCAATACTAGCCTATCTTGATTATTGTAGCTCTAAAATGTCTTGAAATTATTTTGGCAATTCTAGGTGCTTTGGATTTCTGTAAAAATTTTAGAATTAGCTTGTCAATTTGGACAGAATTGACTTTTTTTTTTTTTTTTTAGATGGAGTCTTGCTCTGTTACCCAGGCCAGGCTGGAGTGCAGTGGCATGATCTTGGCTCACTGTAACCTCTGCCTCCCAGGTTCAAGCAATTCTTGTGCCTCTGCCTCCCTAGTAGCTGGGATTACAGGCATGTGCCATCACAGCTGGCTAATTTTTGTAATTTTAATAGAGACAGGGTTTCGCCATGTTGGCCAGGCTGGTCTTGAACTCCTGGCCTCAAGTGATCCGCCTGCCTTGGCTTCCCAAAGTGCTGGGATTATAGACTTGAGCCACCGTGCCTAGCATGAAGAGAATTGACATCCTAGCAATATTGAGTCTTCCAATCCATAACCCATAGTATTACCTCTCCATTTATTTAGTCTTTAATTTCTTTTGGCAATATTTTATAGTTTTCAGTACACTGATCTTGAACATATTTTTAGTAAATGCACTCCAAGTATTTTAGGGTTTTGATGCTACTGTAAATGATACCTTGTAAAATTTCAAATTTCAGGTGTTTGTTGCTAGTATATAGAAATACAGTTGATTTTCTTATATTTATATTGTCCTACAACAAGGCTGATTTCATTTATTAATGCTGTCTGTGATAAAGATACTCTTCTTTCTTTTAATGTGTATGTTTTTAAATTTTTATTGGCTTTAGTACAACATTGAATAGAAATAGTGAGGACAGATATATTTGCCTTGTTCTTGATCCTAGGAGGAAAGCATTCAGTATTTCACCATTAATTATGTTGTTAGCCGTAGAGTTTTTATTAAATTGAGGAATTTAATACCTTTTATTAAATTGAGGAAAATTCCTTTTATTCCTGGTTTGCAAAGAATTTGTGGGTTTTGTTGTTGTTGTTTTATCATGTTTTGTTTTATTTTATCATAAATGGGTATTGAATTTTATCAAGTACCTTTCCTGGATATGTTGAAATAAACATATAGTTTTTCTCCTTTATGTGTCAATATGGTGACTTACATTGGTTTTTTAAAATGTCTAAATACTAAATTATACATTTTATTACATATTTAATAATTCTACATTATATATTTTCTTAAAACAAGGACATTATAACTATAGTACAGTTACCAAAATTAGGAAACTAATATCGATAATACATCTAATTTACCTGCCTTATCTAAATTTTTGTGTTGTTCTTTTCTGTGTCTGGGATTCAATCCAAGATTACATTTTGTGTTGACCATTATATCTCTTTAGTCTCCTTTAACCTCTAATAGTTCTATAGTCTTTGTTTTTTTGTCTTTGATATTTTCAAAGAGTATTGAGCATTATTAGTCAGTTATTTTAAAAAATGTCCCTCAATTTGGATTTGTCTGATGTTTTCTCTTGATTTGCTCAGTAAGCATTTTTGGCAGAATGTCAAAGAAGGAATGTTATGTCCATCTCAGTCATTGTTTCAGGAAGTACATGTCAATTTGTCCTTTTAATGGTGATACCCCTGATCACTGCTAGGTTTCTCCACTCTAAAGTTATGGCTTCCCCTATGTGATTAATTTGTGTCTTATAGGAAAGGTCTGACTCTTTAAATATCCTGTTTCTCACCATGCTTTTGCCCACAAATTTTATCATCCATTGATAATTCTTGCCTGAAAAAAGTATTACTGTGATGGCTGCCAGTTGATTATTTTCTAATTTACATGATTCCTTCTACGTTTATTACAGTGTTTGGTATTCTACCATAAGAGAGAGCTTTCCCTTCTTTCCTGTTTTTATTTTTTTAATTCATACACACATATATCAAATATAATATCTTATTTGGATAGTTTCCATTGCCCTGTCTTCAAGTTTACTTATTCTTTTCTTTTTCTGCAGCATCCAATATATAATAGTAAATCCATCTGGTGAGTTTTTCATTTTGGATATTTTAACCTTCAACTTTAGAAATTTGACTAGGCTAATTTTTATAGTGTCCATGTCTTTCCTCATCCTATACATGCACTTCTTAAATTTTGAATTATGATAATTAGAGCTGATTTGAAGTCACTTTCCATTCATTTCATTGTCTCTGTTATATCTGGGTCTGATTCTATTAACTGATTTTCTCCTGGTTATGGGTCACATTTTCCTGCTTCCTTACAGTTCCTAGTAAATTTTTATCTTATGCCTTCTACTATGAATGTCATCTTATTGAGTGTAAGAATTTTCTCTTTGTTTGAAGAAGGTTAGGTTTTCATCCTTATGAATAGTTAATTTATTGCAGAGTCTCCTGATCTTTTTTTTAAGAGACAGAGTCTCACTATGTTGCCCACGCTAGACTTGAACTCCTGAGCTCAAGTAGTCATCCTGCGACAACCTCCTGATCCCTTGATCCTTTTTTGTGTGTTTTTGCTTTTGTTTTTGTTTTGAGACGGAGTCTCACTCTGTAGCCCAGGCTGGAGTGCAGTGGCGTGATCTCGGCTCACTGCAACTTCCACCTCCTGGGTTAAAGCAGTTTTCCCTGCCTCAGCCTTCCGAGTAGCTGTGATTACAGGCGCCTGCCAACACACCCGGCTAATTTTTTTGTATTATTTAGTAGAGACAGGGTTTCACCATGTTGGTCTTGAACTCCTGACCTCAGGTGATCCGCCCGCCTTGGCCTCCCAAAGTACTGGAATTATAAAAAAAATCTCCATGCCCTGCCTCTCTTGATCCTTTTGAGGTCTGTTTTAAAGCTTTGGTAGGGCAAGTGTACAGTAACCTATACTGTAGTGGTTATTTCCCCTGGTCTTAAAGCAAGGCCTTTCTGGAGTCTCTACTAAATGCCCAGTTGTTCAAGGAGGTCTCTTCAGTCTGGCTCAAGCACAGATCTTAAATGTCTTTCAGTCCTGTGGAAACTTTAGTGGTTTTTCAGTTTAAAGTTCTCTTTGCCTGGCCTCAGTGAGTCTCAATGTATGCATGGACACATTAATGTTCAACCAAGATTCAAAGGGACTGCTCTGAAGCTTTCTGGAGTTTTTATTCTGTGTAGTTGCATACCACAAATTCCAGCCACTTTAGCCTCCCTAAAATCTGTCCTTTTAGCTCAGTGAGACACTGTGCTTTGCTTGGGTTTGCACCCTCTGTAAGAGGGCCTGGAGGGTGACTCTATGTGACAAATCCAGGTAATGTAGGGTTTACCTTGCTTACTTACCTTCTTTCAGGGATATTGGTCCTGTGCTGCCTATAGTCCAGTATCTGAAGACAGTTGTTTCAGATCCTTCCCCCAGTTTTCTAGTGTTTTACCACAGAAGAACTAGTCCAGTACCAATACTCCATCATGGCAAAAGCATAAATTCTAAGGTTTTTAATTTTAAAACAGAAATAATTTTCCAAGAGATATCTTATAACTTAAAAGAGTATTTTAAATGATTTTAGATTACCAAAGGGATATTGAGGTAAACAAAAAATATATGTGAGAAATCTTCAAGGTATTTAAATGCGGTAAATGCGGCTACCTTCATGCAGGTCAATGAAAACAAAACTTTAAGACCCGAGTAGTAATTATGAGCTCATATCAACATTTTCATTGTATGTCTCTTCATTTTTTTTTTTTTAAGATGGAGTCTTGCTCTGTCACCCACGCGATCTCAGTTCACAGCCACCTTCACCTCCCGGGTTCAAGCAATTCTCCTGCCTCAGCCTCCTGAGTAGCTGAGATTATAGGCACCCACCACCATCCCCAGCTAAATTTTTTTGTATTTTTAGTGGAGAGGGGGTTTCGCCATGTTGGCCAGGCTGGTCTCGAAGTCCTGACCTCAGGTGATCCACCCACCTTGGCTTCCCAAAGTGCTGGGATTACAGGCATGGGCCACACTCCCAGCCTGTCTCTCACATTTTTAGGTCTACCTTCATCCTCCAAAGATAAGACATTCATCTGCAAAATATTTTCTTCTAAAATAAATTATTCCTTGAAGGGGTTTATATTTGATTTAAGATAGTTATTTGGAAAATGTTTAAATACACAAAATACGTCTTTCAAAATTCCTTAAGTGGAAATTGTATTAGCTAGATAATCACGAGTTCAAATAAATGTAAAATCTTTTCAGCTTCACTCTATCAATCTAATAATGCTAGCAATAGTAATCATAATAATACCTAATACTTATATAGACTCTACCTGTGCCAGGGAGCCAAAATGCCTTACATATGTTAACTTGTTTAGTAAATGATATCGTTTGGCTCTGTGTCCCCACCCAAATCTCATCTCGAATTGTAATTCCAACTTGTTGAGGGAGGCACCTGGTGGGAAGTGATTGTACCATGGGGGCAATTTCTCCCATGCTGTTCTGATAGTAAGGGAGATCTGATGGTTTAAAAGTGGCAGATTCCCCTGTGCGCTTCCGCTCTCCTGCCACTATGTAAGATGTGCCTTGCTTCCCCTTTGCCTTGCACCATGACTGTAAGTTTCCTGAGGCCTCCCCAGACATGTGGAACTGTGAGTCAATTAAACCTTCCTTTCTTTGTAAATTACCTAGTCTCAGGTGGTATCTTAATTGCAGTGTGAGAACAGACTAACACAAAACACCCATGAGGTAGATATTATGATTTATTCACTCTACAGATAAAGAAATAGAGCTGCAGAAAGATTAAGTAATTTTCCCAAGGTCACACAGCTAGAATGACTCTAATGTATTCGGAATAAATTTTGAAGAAGGTGCCTCTGTCCTAGCCAAAAATAAGACTTTATTAGATGATGTAATCATTTAAATTTACAATCCCTTTTGATTGCTGGCTCAAGTCCCAAACTCATAATCATATGTAAGGAAAATCTTGCCAGATAAAGTCAACTGAATCATTGCCTGCATTCATTGTATAAGACTCATATCATAAATATCTTGTAAGCAAGACCAGAATTTAGGAGGAAAGTGGCCATTCACATCCCTGGTGTTACTTGGATTGAAAAACTCTTTGTCTCTTTTGCCAGCATGACAAAAGTTTCATTTAAGACATTGTTCTTGTCTATTTAAATAAAACCAACATTCCGGGTTGTTTTGCTAAAAGAGATTTTATTTTATTTTTTATAGGATTGAAGGTTGAGAGACTTGGAAAGTGACTATGTTTTGAACTCTTGGTAGGAGACAGAACTTTCAGCACATAAAATCAATCATAGAATTTGATGTATGTGGCCAGGCGCGGTGTCTCATGCCTGTAATCCCAGCACTTTAGGAAGCCGAGGCAGGTGGATCACGAGATCAGGAGTTCAACATCAGCCTGGCCAATATGGTCAAACCCCATCTCCACTAAAAATACAAAAATCAGCCGGGCGTGGCGGCGCGCGCCTGTAGTCGCAGCTACTCAGGAGACTGAGGCAGAAGAATTGCTTGAACCTGGGAGGCAGAGGTTGCAGTGAGCCAAGATCATGCCACTGCACTCCAGCCTGGGTGACAGAGCAAGAATCTGTCTCAAAAAAAGAAAAAAAAGAATTTGATGTGTGTTAAAAGTCCACAGAGGACAATTGCTCATTTTATTTGGTTGAGAATCTACTGATGAAGATAGAAAGTAGCAGCTAACAGAGGAGAAGAAAGTGTCCATTGAAACATAGGCATGCTAGTTGGAAAAAAGGGTGACCCAGTGTACTCACACCTTCCTCGGTTGGTGCAGCCTGAGTGGGTGAAATCCCTTAGGAGCCGAGCTGTGGTACATTAGAAAGATCTATGAATTCTTCCAGCAACAGCAGAGACACTACAGACCTGATTTGTTAGGAATACCTAAGGGCATCTCTGTAGTGGCTTGAAACCCAGGGGTATGTATGGGGTAGTCAGCACTACTTTCTCAGGAATTCTCTTTCCTCTGAGTCCCTGGCTGGCATGGCTCAGAACATATATTGATTACATCAGAACTGAAACGCACTATTGCCTGAGCAACATGGCCTAAAATGATGGTACAATTATATCTCCTCTGGGTGGGATGATCTCCACTAAGCTAGTCTCTTTTAGAGCCTCTAAGCATTGAAAACAAATTGGTACCCTTTTCCAACACATATGTCTAAAATAAAATGATATTAAGCCAGAACATACAAATTTTACATTTAGGGGAAAATAAATGATTTCTTTCTGGATTTTAAGATGGCAATGTTCTGATAAATTCATTGAAGTGGAACCTAGCTTCCTCTCTCTCTCTCTCTGTAACGCCCCATGCATGCATTTAGTCTGCCCGTTCAGTGATCCAGCAAACTCAACAGCCAGTTCAAGTATGCAAAGTTTCTTCATATCTCATCTTTATTTTAGTTTTGAATTTACTTACCAGATATTCTCAACAGTACACAAAATTGAATTGTTGTATGAATATGTAGATATAGCTGAGATAATAACACTTACTTTTGTAAATTCTAGGGAAAAACTTAAGATTTAAAAGAATTTCTGTAGCTGTTTTAGCTTTTATCTTCATCAATGTCCTATGACTGAAACCAGGATTTAGATGTCAGAGCAATAACAGGGTGGGGTTCAGTGAGGCTTAGCACACCTGACCTGAAAACATATTTTGATAAGCATTTCTTCTGGGAAACCAGAGAATTGAACAGTTCAAATTTTTGATATGGCAATGGGGAGGAAAATATCTAGTAGTGACTCATAATAGATAGGTTACAGAGAACTGGAAAACATTACAGTAGAAGAGTAAGGAAGCAGTGAAACATTATTCATATTATATAAATCTGATGCATTTGTAAATTGTGACATGATTTACCTCTATGCAGAAATAAACATAATTGTTTAATTATAAAATAAAGGAGTTACATTTCTAAGAAGAGCAAGCAAATTGAAATGAGTCAAATATTTCAGAACACTATCATTTAAGAAGTCATTTTATGACAATAATGGAAATATTTTAAATTAACAGTACGATTTTCAAAAATCTAAGTCAAGAAAAAAAATTCTCATTGCAATTTTGAAGGTGGGTTAACTCATTTGAAAGTGGAACTATTTTTTGCCATGAATGTTAACACATATACCAAATCTGTTACGCATAGAACCATGTAGAGAAATCAGTTATTTGCAATGCAAATCAAACCTACCTAAATGAACTGAAAAACCTCATTTAGAATTTGGTAAACAAAAAAGTCAATATTTACAAATGTGCTGTTTATGTTAAGATCTTACAGGTGTGAAAATTGCTGATAAAAATTATGACTTACTGGAATATAAATATATCTTTAAAATTTTACTGCTTACTCAAAGTGTTTTAAAGTTGACTGTACTCTTAATCCCTGAATAAAATTTTCTTTCCTGGGCGCAGTGGCTCATGCCTGTAATACCAGCACTTTGGGAGGCCAAGGTGTGTGTATCACTTGAGGTCAGGAGTTTGAGACCAGCCTGGCCGACACAGTGAAACCCCACCTCTACTAAAAATACAAAAATTACTGGGCAACAGAGCAAGACTCTATCTCAAAAAAAGAAGAAAAAATTATCTGGATGTGGTGGCATGGGCCTGTAATCCCAGCTACTTGGGAGGCTGAGGCAGGAGAATCCCTTGAGCCTGGGAGGCAGAGGTTGCAGTGAGCCGAGATTGTGCCACTAACCCCAGCCTGGGTGACAGAG
>NW_016804356.1:1969278-1972040 GCF_001698545.2 Rhinopithecus bieti
AAAAAAAAAAAAAAAAAAATTTCTTGGCAGGGTGGACAGGTCCCATCTGCTAATTTACCAGTTATTTGGGTGTCTTGCCAATTGGAGTATTTTTTTTTAATTTTTAATTTTTGTGGGTACATAGTAGATGCATATATTTATGGCGTACATAAAATATTTTGATATGGGCATGCAGTGTGTAATAATCACATCATGAAAAAATGGGTAACCCATCCCCTCAAGCATTTATCCTTTGTGTCACAAACAATCCAATTATACCCTTTTAGTTATTTTTAAATTTACACTTAAATCATTTTGACTACTCACCCCGCTGTGCTATTGAATACTAGGTCTTATTCATTCTTTCTAATTATTATATATATATTTTTACCCATTAGCCATGCCCATCTCCTCCTCACTTCCCCACTTCCCTCCCCAGCCTCTGGTAACCATCCTTCTACTCTCTAGCTCCATGAGTTCAACTGTTTTGGTTTTTAGCTCCCCCGAATAAATGAGAACGTGTGATGTTTGTCTTTCTGTGTTTGGCTCATTTCACTTAACATAACGACCTTGAGTTCAACCCATGTTGTTGCAAATGACAGGATCTCATTCTTTTATACTCATTACTCCATTGTGTATATTACCACACTTTAAAAATCCTCTCATCTGTTGATGAACACTTAGGTTGCTTCCAAATGCTGTCTGTTGTGAACAGTGCTGCAGCAAACATGGGAGTGCAGATATCTCTTCGATATGCTCATTTCCCTCATCTGGGTATATACCCAGCAGCAGGATTGCTGGATCATATGATATCTCTATTTTTAATTTTTGGAGGAACCTCCAAACTCTTCTCCATAGTGGTTGTGCTAATTTATGTCACCACAGTGTGTGAAGGTTCCCTTTTCTCCACATCCTCGCCAGCCTTTGTTATTGTCTGTCTTTTGGATACAAGCTATTTTATTTGGGGTGATATCTCACTATAGTTTTGATTTGCATTTGTCTGATAATGTTGAGCACCTTTTCATATGTCTGTCATTTGTATGTCTTCTTTTGAGAGATGTCTATTCAAATCTTTGGCCCATTTTAAAAATCAGATTATTATACTTTTTCCTATAGAGTTGTTTTAGCTCCTTATATATTCTGGTTGTTAATCCCTTGTGAAATGGGTGGTTTGCAAATATCTTCTCCCATTCTGTGGGTTGTCTCTTTATTTTGTTGATTGTTTCCTTCGCTGTGCAGAAGTTTTTTAACTTGATGTGATCCCATTTGTCCATTTTGCTTTGGTTGCCTGTGCATGTTGGGAATTACTTCAGCATTTTTTTCCCAGTCCAATATCCTGGAGAGTTTCTGAAATGTTTTCTTGTAGTAGTTTCATAGTTTGAGGTATTAAAGTTAAGTCTTTGTGATGGTTAATATTGAGTGTCAACTTGATTGGATTGAAAGATGCAAAGTATTATTCCTGGGTGTGTCTGTCAGGGTGTTGCCACAGGAAATTAACATTTGAGTTAGTGGACTGGGAGAGGCAGACTCACCCTCAGTATGGGTGGACACCATCTAATCAGCTGCCAGAGCAGCTAGAATAAAGCAGGCAGGAGAAGATGGAAGAGCAGGCTTGCTGAGTTTTCTGGCCTTCACATTTCTCTCATGCTGGATGCTTCCTGCCCTCAAACATCAGACTCCAAGTTCTTCAGCTTTTGGACTCTTAGACTTACACCAATGATTTGTTAGTGGCTTTCGGGCCTTTGGCCACAGTCTGAAGGCTGGACTGTCAGCTTTCCTACTTGTGAGGTTTTGGGACTCCGACTGATCCACCACTGGCTTCCTTGCTCCTCAACTCACAGACAGCCTATTGTGAGACTTTACCTTGTGATCATGTGAGTCAATTCTCCTTAATAAACTCCCTTTCATATATGCATGTATCCTATTCTGTCTCTCTAGAGAACACTAATACAGTTATTAATCCACTTTGATTTGATTTTTGTATATTTTGAGAGATAGGGGCCTAGTGTTTTCATACTTTTTCATATGGATGTCCAGTTTTCCCAGCACCATTTATTGAAGAGATTGTCCTTTTCCCAATGTATGTTCTTGGCACCTTTATTGAAAATGAGTTCACCGTAGGGGTGTGGATTTTTTTTTTCCAGATTCTGTATTCTGTTCCATTGGTCCATGTGTCTGTTTTATGCCAATACCATGCTGTTTTGTTTACTATATAGCTCTGTAGTATAATCTGAAGTCAGGTAATATGATTCCCCCAGTTTGTTCTTTGTGCTTAGGGTAACTTTGGCTATCCTGGGTCTTTTGTGGTTCCACATAAATTTTAGGATTTTTTTTTTCTATTTCTTTGAAGAATGTCGTTGGTATTTTGCTAGGGATTGCATTGAATCTGTAGATTGCTTTGGGTAGTATGAACATTTTAACAATATTCATACTTCTAATCCATCAACATGAAATATCTTTTCAAGGTCCTCTTCCATTTCTTTCATCAGAGTTTTATAGGTTTCATTGTAGAGAACTTTCACTTCTTTGGTTAATTCCTAGGTATTGTATTTTATTTGTAGCTATTATAAATGGGATTACCATCTTGATTTCTTTTCAGATTGTTCACTATTGGCATATAGAAATGCTATGGATTTTGTATGTTGATTTTGTATTCTTCAACTTCATTGAATTTGATGATCAGTTCTAAGAGATTTTGGTAGAGTCTTCAGGTTTTCCAAATATGAGATTATATCATCTGCAAACAAGGATAATTTGACTTCTTCCTTTCCAATTTGAATGTT
>NW_016804356.1:1973992-1995598 GCF_001698545.2 Rhinopithecus bieti
CATATAGAAATGCTATGGATTTTGTATGTTGATTTTGTATTCTTCAACTTCATTGAATTTGATGATCAGTTCTAAGAGATTTTGGTAGAGTCTTCAGGTTTTCCAAATATGAGATTATATCATCTGCAAACAAGGATAATTTGACTTCTTCCTTTCCAATTTGAATGTTTTTTTTTTTTTTTTTGCTCTGTCACCCAGGTAATCTCGATTCACTGCAACCTCTGCCTCCCGGGTTCAAGTGATTCTCCTGCCTCAGCCTCCTGAGTAGCTGGTATTACAGGCATGTGCCACCACACCTGGCTAATTTTTGTACTGGATGCTCTTTATTTCTTTTTCTTGTCTAATTGCTCTAGCTAGGACTTCCAGTACTATGTTGAATAACAGTGGTAAAAGTGGGCAACCTTGCTGTATTCCTGATTTTAGAAGAGAAGCTTTCAGTTTTTCCTCATTCAATGTGATACTAGCTGTGGGTCTGTTGTATATAGTTTCTATTATGTTGAGGTATGTTCCATCTATACTCAGATTTTTGAGGGGTTTTATCATGAAGAGGTGTTGAATTTTATCAAATGCTTTTTCAGCATGAATTGAGATGATTATATTGATTTGTCCTTCATTCTGTTGATATGATGTATCACACTGATTGATTTGCATATGTTGAACCAATTTTATCTCTGGGATAAATCCCACTTGGTCATGGTGAATGATGTTTTCAATGTATTGTTGAATTTGGTTGCAGTATTTTGTTGAAGATTTCTGCATCAATATTCATCGAATGGATTGGCCTGTAGTTTTCTTTTCTTGATATGGTATCAGGGTAATACTGTCTTCATAGAATGAGTTTGGAAGTATTCTCTTCTCTATTTTTCAGAAAAGTTTGAGTAGGATTGATATTAGTTCTTCATTAAATGTTTGGTAGAATTCAGTAGTGAAGCCATCAGGTCTTGGGGCTTTTCTTTACTGGGACACTTTTAATTATGGCTTTGATCTTGTTACTTGTTATTGGTCTGTTTGGGTTTTGGATTTCTTCATGGTTCAATCTCAGTAGGTTGTATGTGTCTAGGAATTTATCCATTTGCTCTAGATTTTCCAATTTATTGGCATATAGTTCCTCATAGTAGCCACTAATGATACTTCAAATTTCTACAGTATCAGTTGTAATGTCTCCCTTTTCATCTCTGATTTTATTTATTTGAGACTTCTGTTTTTTTTCTTTGTTAGTCTAGCTAAAGATTTGTCAATTTTATCTTTTCAAAAAAATTGCTTTTTGTTTCATTGATCTTTTATATTGTTTCTTCATTTCAAATTCATTTATTTCTACTCTGATCTTTATTATTTTTTACATAATTTTTGGTTTTGTTTGGTCTTGCTTTTCTAGTTCTTTAATATGCACCATTAGGTTATTTATTTAAATTTCTTCTTCTTTTTTGATGTAGGTGCCTAGAGCTATAAATGTTTCTCTTAGCACTGCTTTTGCTGTATCCCATAGGTTTTAGTATGTTGTGTTTCCATTATTATTTGTTTCAAGAAATTTTTCCACTTCCTTCTTAATTTCCTCATTGACCCACTGGTCATTCAGGAGCATATTGTTTAATTTCCATGTGTTTATATAGTTTCAAAAATTCCTCTTATTGTTGATTTCCAGTTTCATTCCATTGTGGCCAGCGAAGAGGCTTGACATTATTTCAATTTTTGAATGTTTTAAGACTTGTTTTGTGACCTAATATATGGTCTATTCTTGAGACTAATCCATGTGCTGAGGAGAATAATGTGTATTCTGCAACTATTGGCTGAAATATTCTGTAATTATCTATTAGGTCTATTTGTTCTACAGTGCATATTAAGTCTGATGTTTCTTTGTTGATTTTTCTGTCTGAAAGAGCTGTCTAATGCTGAAAGTGGGGTGTTAAAGTCTCCAACTATTATTGTATTGAGGTCTATTTCTTTAGCTGTAATAATATTTGCTTTATATATCTGGGAACTCCAGTGCTGAGTGCATGCATATTTAATAATTGTTATCTCCTCTTGCTGGATCGACCCCTTTATCATTATATAATGACATTCTTTGTCTCTTCTTACTGTTTTGGTTTTGAAATCTATTTTATCTGATATAAGTATAGCTACTCCTGCCTCTTTTTTTGGTTTCTATCGACATGGAATTTTTTTTCATCTCTTTATTTTCAGTCTATGTGTATCTTTATAGGTGAAGTGTGTTTCTTGTAGGCAACAGATCATAAGGTCTTTTTCTCATTCGTTCAGCCACTCTGTGTCTTTTAGTTGGAGAGTTTAGTCCATTTACATTCAATGTTATTATTGATAAGTAGGGACCTACTTCTGTCATTTTGTTATTTGTTTTCTGACTGTTTTGTGGTCTTTTCTTTCTTCTTTTCTTCCTTCTTGTCTTCCTTTTAGTGAAGGTGATATTCTCTGGTGACAGGATTTAACTTCTTGCTTTTTTTGTGTGTGTATCCATTGTACGGTTTTCAGCCTTAGGTTGCCATGAGACTTGCAAATACTATCTTATAACCCATTATTTTAAACTGATGGCAACTTAACATTTGTTGTATAAACAAATAAGAAAAAAACCAAACCAAAACAAAACAAAAACTATGTACTTTAACTTCATTCCCCCACCTTTTAGTTCTTTCCTGTTTCTCTTTAGGTCTTCTTATATCTTGAAAACTTGTCATAGTTATTATTTTTTATTGGTTCATCATTTAGTCTTTCTACTTAGGAGTAGTTTATACACAATTACAGTGTTATAATATTCTGTATTTTTCTTTTTTCTTTTTTTTTCTTTTCTTTTTTTTTTTTTTTTTTGAGACAGAGATTTGCTCTGTCACAGAGGCTGGAGTGCAGTGGTGTGATCTCAGCTCAGTGCAACCTCTGCCTCCTGGATTCAAGCAATTCTCCTGCTTCAGCCTCTTGAGTAGCTTGGACTACAGGTGTGTGCCACCACGCCCAGCTAATTTTTTGTTTTTTTAGTAGACACAGGGTTTCACTGTTTTAGCCAGGGTAGTCTCGATCTCCTGACCTTGTCATCTGCCTGCCTTGGTCTGCCAAAGTGCTGGGATTACAGGCATGAGCCACCACGCTTGGTCTGTATTTTTCTTTAAGCTTAATATTACCAGTATGTTTTGTACCTTCAGATTTTGTTTGTTTGTTTGCTTGTTTTGAGACAGGGTCTCACTCTGTTACCCAGGCTTGAGTGCAGTGGTGTGATTACAGTTCACTGCAGCCTTGCCCTGCTGGGCTTGAGTGATCTTCCCACCTCAGCCTCTTGAGTAGTTGGGACCACAGGCACACACCACCACACCCAGCTAATTTTTGTATTTCTTGAAGAGATCGGGTTTTGTCATGTTGCCCAGGCTGGTCTCAAACTCCTGTTCTCAAGCAATCCACCCACCTTGGCCTCCCAAAGTGTTGGGACCATAGGTATGAGCCACTGTGCCTTGCCCAGATGATTTCTTATTGCTCATTGACTTTTTTTTTTTTTTTTTTTTCACATTGAAGACCTCCCTTTACCATTTCTTATAGGATAGTTCTGGTGTTGATGAAATCCTTCAGGTTTTGTTTGTCTGGTAAGGTCTTTATTTCTCCTTCGTGTTTGAAGGATATTTCCTCCAAATATACTATTCTAAGGTAAAAGGTTTTTTTCTTTAGTGCTTTAAGTATGTTATGCCACTCTTTCCTGGCCTATAAAGTTTTCACTGAAAAGTCTGATGCCAGATGTATTGGAGCTCCATTGTATGTTGATTCTTTTCTCTTGCTGCTTTTAGGATCCTTTCTTTATCCTTGACTTTGGGCGTTTGATTATTAAATGCCTCAAGCTAGTCTTCTTTGGGTCAGATCTACTTGGTGTTTTATAACCTTCTTATATTTGAATGTTGGTATCTTTCTCTAGGTTTAGGAAGTTCTTATTCCTTTGAATAAACTTTCTATCCCTTCCTCTTTCTCTACATCCTCTTTAAGCCCAATAACTCTAGGTTTGTCCTTTTGAGGCTATTTTCTAGATCTTGTAGGCATGCTTCATTCTTTTTTATTCTTTTTTTCTTTTGTCTCCTCTATGTACTTCCAAGTGGTCTGCCTTCAAGTTCACTAATTCTTTCTTCTTCTTGATCAATTCTGCTATTAAAAGACCTGATGCATCCTTCAGTATGTCAATTGCATTTTTCAGCTCTAGAATTTCTGCTTGATTCTTTTTAATCTCTTTGTTAAATTTATCTGATAGAATTCTGAATTCCTTCTCTATTATCTTGAATTTCATTGCATTTCTTCAAAATAGAAATTTTGAACTATCTGAAAGGCCACATATCTTTGATTCTCCAGAATTGGTTCCTGGTGCCTTATTTAGTTTGTTTGGTGAGGTCCTATTTTCCTGGACGGTCTTGATGCTTGTGGATGTTTGTAAGTGTCAGTTAGGTGTTTACTGTAGTCTTCACAGTGTGGACTTGTTTGTGTCTGTCTTCTTGGCAAGGCTTTCCAGGTACTCCAAGCAAGTTGGGCCCCAACCCCAATAACACTATGGTTCCTGCAGACTCACAGAGGTACCACCTTGGTGACCTTGGATAAAATTCAAAAGAATAATCTGGATTACCATGCAGAGACTTTTATTTTCTTCCCTGACTCTTTCCCAAACAAATGGAGTCTCTCTCTCTCTCTCTGTGCTGAGCCACTTGAAACTGCGGGTGTGGCGATATAAGCACCCCTGTTGCTACCACTGCTGGGACTGTACTTCGTCAGACCTGAAGCCAGCACAGCACTGAGTCTTGCCCAAGGCCCACTGTAACCACTGCCTGGCTACCACCTACGTTCACTCAAGGCCCCAGGGCTCTGTAATCAGCAGGTGGTAAAGCCAGCCAGGTTTGTGCCCTCCCGTTAAAGGCAACAGGTTCCCCAAGGCCCTGGGCAGGTCCAGAGATGCTGTCTGAGAGCCAGAGATTGGAGTCAAGAACCTTAGGATTTTGCCTGATGTTCTTTTGTACTGCAGCTAAGCTGGCACTCAAACCAGAAAAAATCCTTCTTGCTCTTCCTTCCCCTTTCCACAGGCAGAGGAGCATCTCCCTGTGGCCACTGCCACCATGGGTCCAGAGGTGGGGGGTGTATTCTGCCACACCACTGCACATGTTCACTTAAAGCCCAAGGGCTCTTCAGTCAGTTTGTAGTGAATGCTACAAGGGCCAGGACTCACCCTTCAGGGTAATAGGCTACCCTCATGCCCTGGGCAGGCCCTGAAATGCTGTCCAAGAGCCTAAACCTGGACTCGAGGACTGCAAGAGCCTGCTTGTTTCTCTACCCCGCTCTGGCTGTGCTGGTACCCAAGGTACAAGACAAAGTTCCCTTTACTTTCCCTCTACTTTTCTCAAATGGAAGGAGTCTAAAGGAGTTTTTCACTGTAGCTACCACACCTGGAAATGTGCCAGGCCACACCTGAACTCAGCACATTTTCAAAGCCCAAGGCCCACAGTGTGCTACTCCAGTGTTGTTGCTGGTTATTCAGGACCCAAGGGCTCTTTAGTCAGCAGGTGATGAATCCTTCCAGGACTGAGTCCTTCCCTTCAAGGCAATGGGTTACCATTTTTCCAGTGGGTTCCCAGAGTGTGTCTATAAATGTCCACAATCTAGGGTCTGGAATGGGGGGGTGCCTCACAACTCTGCCCAGTGCTCTGTCCTACTGTGGCTGAGCTGGTATCCAAGATACAAGATGAAGTCCTGTTTACTCTTTTATTTCCTCCCCTTAAGCAAAAGGAAGGAGTCACTTTCATTGCTGTGAGCTGCACTGCTTAGGGTTGAAGAAAGAGTGGCACAAGCACTCTTTTAGCTGTTCCAGCTGGTGATGTGCCAGGTCACCCTAGTCCTCTGCTCTGAGCCCAGCTCAACAGTAGGAGTTGCTTAGGAATTGCAGGCCTCGTGTCCTAGACTGTCTTTCAAGTTTACCTAAGACCCAAGAGCACTTTGGCCTATGGTGGCAAGGCTTGTCAAGAGACTCAAGTTCTGACCACCATGATGGGCAGTTCCCCTCTGGCTAGGTCTGGTCCAAATGTCCCATCCTTGAACAGGTGCTGGCTGAACCCAGCATGGCCTTTTTTTCTTCTATGATAGGGCAGCAGTGAGTTCAATGTAAAGTCCTCCAGTTGCTGCACTCTCCCTCCTCCAAGTGCACAGACTGTACCCCCTGCACAGCTGCTGCCCAGAGATGGGGAAGGGGTGGTGTTGGCGATTCAAGACTGTCTCTCCAACTCTCTTTAATGCCTCTTTTAGTGATATGAAATTAAAACCAGGTACTATGATTCCTCATCTTATTTTTGGCTCTTGTGATGGTGCTTTTCTGTGTGCAGATAGTTGTTAAAATTTGGTGTTCCTGCAGAGGAGACAAAGGGCATAGGCTTCTATTCTGCCAGCTTGTTCTGCGTCTTGGAGTATTTCTAAATGTGAGCTATTTATACAAAAGCTCAGGGGTGAGCTATTAGACTGTAGCTGCCTGTGTTCTTTATCTGTGCTGTTTAATATGGAAGCCACTAGCCACATGTGTTGAACACTTGAAATGTGGCACATGCAACTGAGAAACTGAAAATTTAATTTTACTTAATTTTAAGTAATTTTAATTCTAGTTAATTTTAAATAATTTAAATTTAAATAGCACATGTGACTAGTAGCTACTATATTAGGCAGATACAGTATTGGTCTTAATTATTCCTTATGAAATAAATTAACCAAACTTCATTTCTAGAGTAATATTTTTCCTGAACTTTGAGTTTACATGTCAATTTAATAGACTCCTCTTTAAAAAAAAACAAAACAAAGCAAAACACTCCTTCTGGCATTTTTTAAATAAAAGCTAAAAGATGTGTTTTGTTCTTTTATCAAAACAAAAGCTTGCTATAAACTTGAGAACCAGATATTTTTGCTGGATGAGCCTAACCCTTCAGCCATTCCCTTTTCCACAGTGTGGCTTTTATAAGTTAAACATTTGCAGTGGTAACATAAATAATTTCTCTCCAAAATTAACACACACTGAATTTTGAGTACAGAGAGACAGTCTCCACACTCTACCCCTCCTCAACCCATCTTTCTGTCAACATGACCTGTCTCACAGAGCTGTTCTATGAATTGATTCATTTATGAAATGTGCTTTTTTGCTCTTAAAAAGAAGACCTTACTGTGTAGAGAAATTGAAAACTAAAAATAAATGTGAACTCATATGATTTCTTTAGACTATCTCTTTGATAACTTGCCTTCAACTAAAACAGGACTGAGTCTGGTTAATAGTCTTATCCAACAGACTCCAGTTTTTGTCTCATCCCAAAAGCTAAATATATATATAAAGCTCAATCATCTTTATAGGAGATATTTTAATTTACCACAGGGCCACAGTTTTACCCACAGTTATTTTTAGCAGCACGTTCGTATTGGGCAATTGTATTCTCTGCCACAAGAACTAAAGTTAGGTGCCAAAGATTCATTTCTCTTCTCTGACACTCATTGGGCACCCATTCTCTAAAATTATTTTTTGGATGTCTGACCACTCAGAAATAAATCCAATGGCCAAATATAATTTTGAGGTAATTGAAGTGAATCTGCAAAGAAAAATGATTCATTTTTGATTCTGTGATAAAAAGGCTAAGATATTTCATTTGGAAAATACTATATTTAGGAAGTCTAATTTGTACAACTTGTGATCAAAAGGTCTTTTAATAAACTATTGACATACCTGGGTTTTAGTAAACATACTTTAAAATTGAGTCTGGAAGAATGTGTTTGAAAAGAATTACAATTCAAATTTAGTTAGTGGTTTGTACAATGAAGTATTTTCCACTCCGATGAAAACTTACTGCTAGCTTGAAAAGAATATGATATTTTCCCCAAACTCTCTAATACAGTGGTTTGAGAGATGTGCCATGACTATAATAATAATTTATTCAAGAATACAAAGCTATGCAAGTCAATATACAGTCTAGAAAAGTATGCAAAATCATGTTTAATTTAAAATGCCTGCTACTGAAGAAGGAAAGTCATATATCAGAAATGTACCAAGGGGATATGTGAGTAAACAAACGCTATGAAATTCAGGCTGATGCCTTAGGAGTTTTCTCCAGTGGGTTTGAATATTAAAAAGAATTATGCACTGAAGGAAGTATATTTGTTCCAAAAGTTAATAACAGTGCATCACTGGCTTGGTTTCTAAGTCCAAAATGAGATTGATTAAATCTTTCATCCATACAATATGGGTAAGGACAAGTGCATGAGAAACACATAGATATACAATATTTATTTCTATTGTACTTAGCACAGTGGGATCTGTGCCCTTTAAAAATTAACTACTTAGACACTGAGATGGGTAATTTGAAGTCAGTGATGGATTTCTTATACAGTATGTTTCCTGTCTTCACCAAAGAAGTGATAGGAATAAAGGGACTCAAATAACAGCAAGAATTTTGCCTAAGGGGTAAAATAAGCTTCCTAAATGAAGGAATGAGGTATGAAAACAATTCCCTGATAATTAGTACAATCTCTGTTCCTAAAATATTTTTAAAATAGGGTATTCCTCATTTATCTGGTAGTGGTGCTTTAAATGTAGCTTCTTTGGAAATAGGGTCCCTACCTCAACTAAGGCTGTGAGTTGCCTGCATGTGCCCGTAAGTCTGGGATGCAGCTGTTTCTTTCTATCCATGCATATTAGTACTGTGTACCTTGCTTTGCAACTGAGCCAAAAGAGCTCCATATTCATTCGTTGGATCAAATGAATGAATGCAGAAACAAAGAAGTTGGTTTTTATTGCTACATAACAAAAATACCCCATATTTAGCAGCTTAAAACACAGACATTTACTATCTCATAGTTTGTGCGGGTCAGGAATTCAGGAGTGGCTTAGCTGGGTGGTTGTAGCTGAAGGTACATCATGACATTGTAGTCAAGGTGTTGGGCTGTGGTCATCTGAAGGCTTGACTGGGGCTCTAGGATCAGCTTCAAGATGGCACACTCATGTGGTTCTAGGCAGGAGGCCTCAGTCTCGTCTGGTAATTGGCAGAAAACTTCATTCACGAGCATCCTCACAACATGTTTCAAGCTTCCTCTAGAGCAAGTGATCCACAAAAGCAACTTAGAAGACATAATGTGTTTTATGACCTAGTCTTGGAAGTCATGCTCTGTCATTATGCAACATTCGTTTGGTTATGCAAGTAAGCCCTGTTCAGTGTGGGAGTGGACTGACTACACAACGGGCATGAATACCAGGAGGTGGGGATCTTTAGTTTTCTTGGAGTCTGGCTACCATAGAAGGGTTATTAGAACAGCCAATAAAGTTATATGTTATAGGTCTATAGTGAATCTCAGCTTGAAAGTGAGTTATAAGTTGTGTGCTTATCTGTTAGATGAATCCTTTCCCACCCACTATCCTGGCTGCCCTTCCTTTTCCATTCTGGATGTGGCTCTAGGCAAATTTGTGAGGTTGCTACTCAGTATCTTCCTTTACATACTTTAATTTGGCATACACATCCCTTTCTCCCCCATCACTGAAGGCATTCCATGGCAACGCTCCTCTTATAGATTCTTTCTACCAAAATGTACTTGTTCTTTCATTTTTCAAGGCAGCTAATCAAATCTCAATTTCTGATTAATAGGTACCAATAAGCTAATGTGCTACACCATTCAGTAACAGAAGAGCCATTTTAAGGAATGTCATGAGGATGGACTGTGAAATTAGGCTATCTGAGTTCAAATGACCTCTCTAGCTGTATAGTTGCTATGTCCTTCATGCAAGTTTCTTAAATTATTTTTGCCTTGTCCGTAAAATAGAGGTGATCATAGAAGCTATATGGTAGGCTCTGACCAAGCCTATTGCATTGAAACCTCAAGTAAGCCCAATGGTATAGTAAGAAACAGAACACAGGAGTGTGTAAATGTGGCCCAATAAGAATTTTCTCCAATAGTGATGAAGTGGGCCCTGGAGAGCTGATAGGGCCCCTCCCACAACTGAAATGGTATGAAGGTAGTGAGTCTGTAATTCTGGGTCTCTCTGACCTTGTGGAGTTTTTACATTGTTCAAACTGAATGTACTTCTTTATTCTAGAAACAAAAAAAAATGTACCCCAAAGCCAAGTCCACTTATGTCCTCTGCATGCCTTTTTGGTGGTTTGATTCCTATTTTATCTTTGTGGATAGAGCCTTGTTTCTAGTCCTTGATAATTCCATGGGCTGAGCAATGCTCATAAATGTCATAACACACATGGAGTGATGAAGGTCATAGTTGTAGAGGGGGTGGAGCAATGCCCAGAGATCTATCTTGGGAGCATGCAAATCTCCAAAGAATCTCAGTGGAGCAAGACCCACTGTGCAGGACTGGCTATGACAAGGGCCTCAAGAGGCATTGAGGTAGTTGGAAGCATAGACTAAGGCCTTTCAACTGTAGGAGTGTGGGAACCACAGGGACACTTATTAAGGAGCAGGAGGTAAACACAATGAAGAAAGAGGTGGAGATCTCAAAATGAGATGTACCTGGAATTAAGCCAGAGGAAGTGGAACTGTGTGAGGAAAAATGAGAGGGAGTCAGAATGCCAGATAAGAGGAGTAAAGGGTGAGCCCAAAAGCAAATGGATCATGCTTAGAACACGAACTTGTCCTTAGAACAAGGAAGGCAGGAGGGCAGATCACCGGGTGAGAAAAGAAACCATGTTGCCAAGTGCCAGCCAGAGTAGCCAAATATGGACCTTCTGCTGCTCAAAGTGACTGTCCTTGCTCAAGCCAGGTAATAAGGAGGGTGTAACAGATGGGATAGGTGGAGGAGTTGTAGGAGGAAGTTTAGAAGAGGAGGATCATTTTTACCCTGAAGGCAGCCCTCTGTAGATAGTTGACTACTCATTCTGGTATAGTTTTGGGCCTGTTTCTCCCTTGCATTTCCATTAAACATTACTTCAGTCCAGCTACTGCCCTTGCCAGAGTCTCAGATATGACATCATGCTTCTGTCACCATGGGATTCTGAAAATATTTATTTGCAGCCCTCAGAGATGGAACATAAAATCAATAAACATTAGGCTCCATTCCAGTCTCTGAAATATGTCAACATAAGAAATTATGTGAAGAATTTGCTTCTTATTAAAGACAATGGAGAAAGTTAGACTACAGAGTGGGTATTCAATAATATTAAGTAATAATTATTCATCTTTTTAGGTATGACAATGATATTGTGGTTACCTTGGAAAATATTATTTGTGTCTAAAGTTCTAGAAGCCTAATCTAGTGTCCGGATGCAATTTCACTAGAAGATCCCCATTTTGTAATTGTATTAGTCTGAAAACAGTCTGCTACTATAATTGAATACCACAGACTGGGTAATTTATAAAGAAAAGAAGCTTATTAGACTCCCAGTTCTAGAGGATAGGAAGTCCAAGATGAAGGGTCTCCATTCAGTGAGGGCTTTCTTGCTGCCTCGTAACATGGTGGAAGGGCAAGCGAGCACATCGAAGACAGGGAGTGTGAGGGGGGGCTGCACTGATCCTTTCATCATGAGCCCATTTCTATAATATGTAACCCACTCCTGCAATAATAGCATTAACCCTTTCACGAGGGCAGAATCCTCCTGACCTAATCACCTCTCAAAGGCCTCACCTCTCACTAATGTTACAATGCCAGTCACATTTCAACTGGAGTTTTGGTGGGGACATGAAAACCACAGCAGTAATGATCTTTGTCTGCAAATTCTTTCCCATGGAGGTGACACTGTATGTTTGACACCCTCATACCAGCATAGCCCTCATCTGTATCCACTTATCTTGTCCTGCCTCACCCTCTAACTATCAAGATCTTGCCAATCTTCTAACTTCTGATGATATTATCTGATGATGGTCTTGTTTCACTCCTTAGACTTGAAATTGGGCACTATATTTCTGGCTTCAACAATTTTCTTCCTTCCTCAACGATAATATAAACTCCCTTTCTGCCTAAATGACATGTTTTACTAACATATTCTCTTTGGATCTCATATCTTGGTTGTGTGTGTGTGGTGTCCTTGATGGATCTGTCACTAACATGAGATTAGATCTTCATATTGATTACCATATTGCCTTGCCTGAAATCTGTCTGAAACATGTCAGCTTCTTTTTTCTTATTTCAAAGTCCATGTCTCTCTTTGGACCACTCACTATGTTTGTTTTCTGTCCAAAAGATGCTTCCTATACTTATTGGTTGAGTAGAAATGACTGACGTGCACTGAATCCAATGAATGACCAAATTTATGCTGGCTTGGAAGGTCAGCCCCATTCATATCTCTTTAACAACTTGTCAGTCACATTACCTCAGATTCCCACTTGTATATTTCTGGCTTTGTATATTATCAAATTATGCCATAACTCCTGCCAAATGCTTGTTATAGTTTACTGTCTAATAGAGTGTATTTCATGGAGTACCTGGTTTGGTAAACTTTTGATCCTTATAAATCCATGACTTAAACTTCCAAATTCCAACATAAAATTCAAGGAGTTATCTACATCAATCACTTACATCAAATGTAGCAAATCCTTCATCTTGTTATTAAACAGCGTCAGGGCTCAAGCATGATACCCCCAAAGTGTGGCACCTCGACATGCTGAGTACTTTGAACTGAAGGATACTGGAAGGACCTCAGAAACAAGGTCTGTTTGACCTTCTGCCATCCTCCTGTTTTCCACCTCTCTTTATCCCTGGAAGCGAGACATAGAAACCAGATTCCTCTTCCCCAGTGTAGGTCATGGAAACTAGAATTCTCCTTCCCCAAAGCAAGCCATAAAGCTTAGAAAGGTCACTCTCTCCCTTCTCCTTTCTCTTTCTCTCTCTCCCCCTTTTTTTTTTTTGAAACAGAGTCTTGCTCTGTCACTCAGGCTGGAGTGCAGTGGCACTATCTCCGCTCACTGCAACCTCTGCCTTCTGGTCTCAAGCAATTCTCCTGCCTCAGCATCCTGAGTAGCTGGGATTACAGGCACACGCCACCACGTCTGGCTAGTTTTTGTATTTTTAGTACAGACAGGGTTTCACTATGTTTTCCTGGCTGGTCTTGAACACCTGACCTCAAGTGATCTGCCTGTCTGGGCCTCCCAAAGTGCTGGGATTACATGCATGAGCTACAGCACCCAGCCCCTTCTTTCTCTCTTGAAGACCCTCATTCCAGAGGGCTTCTGCCCCATTCTCAGGATGAAGGAATGCTACACAGAGAGGCCAAGATGAATTTGGACAGGCCTTGCTGGGTTTCCCCTCTCAGTCTGTTACCACTAGATCACATCCTTCTCTCCAACTACATTTCTACAAGGCTGTCCATCCTTCATCAAACCTATGCATAAAAACAGACAGTTTTCCCTGGGTCTTTGGGTCTTCATTTTGGAAGTTTCCCATGTCATGTAAAACATTAATGAAATAAGTTTGTTATGCTTTTCTCTTGTTAACCTGTGTTTTCTTATAGGAGTGTCGGCCTTGACCCTTATGATGGGTGAGGAAGGTATCACACCTTTCTGCCTCTACAGTAGAAAACTCAGAAAACACAACAGCATTTTGGAGTAAGTAGTGACATTTCTAGGAGTCGATATAATTTATATTGACAACTTGCATTTGTTCTTCATTTGGCCAGATCTCAAGCAGTACCTGTGGTTTCATTCAATTCCAGGCTCACTCTTATGTTGTATCCTGGGTCTTCTTGGTTCAGTGAATAGTGATCTTTGGAGTAACACAAACAGAGGCCCAGGGAAAAGAAAACTCGTACTCATTTTTAGGAACCCAGGAAATGGCTTCTATTTGACCCTAATTGAATTCAATTAAAAATATTTACCAAGTTTATTTGGTCTGTAACTCACTTTACTAGATGCTGGAATACTGGAAGATATTTTTTTAAATATGAGAAACCGTCTTTATACTCAGAGAGCTTTCACTTAATAAAAACTTACACATATAATTATAGCACAACAGAGAAAGGTAAGAGGTCTAAAAGAGCCCAAAAAGGCCCCAAGGGGTTTGAAGAAAGGAGACATTTAGGCAGCTGAGTAGGAGGAGGATGGTGTGAAGCTGTGTTTAGCATAGGCCTACAATAGTAAATGCAATTTTAATGGCAGCACCAGGAGAGGGAAGGGTGTTTTCTAGGCCAGGTATTCGCAAACTTTTTCTGTAAAGAGCCAGATAATAAATATTTTGAGGTCTGTGGCTCATAGTCAGTCTCTGTTGCATATTCTTATTTTGCTGCTCTTCTACCTCTTCCATTTTTTCATCTTTTAAACAGGTAAAAACCATTCATAGCCTATGGGTTGTACAAAAACAGTCTGCAGATCAAATCCACTGGACACAGTTTGCTAACCCCTGTTTTAGGCAGTATGAGCAAAAATGAGGATATGGAAAGCTCTAGTGTGTTTCCTTTGGCTGCAGGTAGTGAAAGTTTTGGGGGAGTGTGCTGGGGATAAGACCGGAAAAAATGGTTAAAGCTCAATTACGCAGATACCAGTGTAAGTATATCAGGCAAGAGAAAGTAGTTTAAGGTTTCTAACCAAGGAAAATAAGACAGCTTCAATTTAGGAAGATTAATTTGATAAGCATATGTAAGATGGAATATATGGGACATGCTGGTGGGGGCAGTACACAGAGAAAAACAAAAATGGTCTGAAGGCTAGGTGCAGTGGCTTATGCTTATAATCCCAGCACTTTGTGAGACCAAGGTGGGTGGATCACCTGAGGTCAGGAGTTCAATATCAGACTGGCCAACATGGTGAGGCCCTGTCTCTACTAAAACTACAATTATTAGCTGGGTGTGGTGGTGTGCGCCTGTATTCCTAGCTACTTGGGAGGCAGAGGCAGGAGAATCGCTTGACCCCGGGAAATGGAGGTTGGCATGAATGGAGACGGTGCCACTGTACTCCAGCCTGGGCAACAGAGCAAGACTCCATCTCAAAAAAAAAAAAAAAAAATTGTGGTCTAAGTTAAAATGATTGTTATGGTAATTGAAAGGTAGAGACAGGGAAAGGGACCAGATGCCTTCTTATTAATATTAAAGAAAGAAGTAAGCATATTGTTATGAAAAATACATTTGAATTTGCAAAGCAGGGCACATGAATGCAAGGAACCAAATGAATCACTGATACAGTCATTAGTAAAACAAGATTTCACAATGTCACTGTCAAGTTTTAACTTCACAAACTGGAATTACGATTCTCAGGCTGCTGAATGCAGCAAGTTGACACCTGGCCCAGTAAGAGTCTCTCTGAATCCTCCTATTTGATGATCAGCCCAGGATTTATTACAGGGCTATTTGTCATCAGAGATGGCCGTCTCAAGGGAAAAGCAGATAAGAATGATGTATAAAAAGAGATTTGGAGGGAGAAAGAAATTCAAATTATTTCTTAAATAGGAAAAAGAAAACAACTCAAGTTAACATTATTGGAATTAATTCACAAAGTTAACAAACTTATGTTCTCTTTTACAAAACTGCATAGAAAGAATACAAATTGAGACCTTGTAAGAAGGTCTGATATCTTCAAAGGACAATCTAGCAATCCCAGTGTTCTTGGAGTCATCTGTTTTCCCTTCTAGAAGGAAAAGAAACCAGTGCCAATGCTGTTCTGTTATCACCTGTGTTGGGGTAGAGACAGCATACCTCAAAGTTTGAAGCTTTGGCATGCTGACTAATTTGAACGAAAAGGAATTGGAAGGCCTTAGAAGCTGCCTTAGAACCAAAAAACTTTTTAATCTTCTCGTTTCCTCCCCTACCCCAAGCACAGGGAGAGGCTGTCTCTGGAATTTTTTTTAATCTAAGGAAATTTCTTTCCAAAAGAAATGCAATTGTCTTAAGACCCTCTCCCTAGTAATCTTGTCAAATAACCAGGAAAAATTCGCCACCAGAGAAGAGAAGAAACTATTAATAACAGTTGTTTGTACACCCTGGCAGATTTTCATTAATTTTCTGAGAGAAGGTTTGAAAGATTACCTGGGAGACACCCTTTTTCACAGTGCAGTTCTGCCCCCAACCTTCCCATAACTTGCTAGTCTCATTTAGTTTATTAGGAGAATCATTTACAAGATAACATCTGCCTCTTGAGTCCATTCATTCTTTCTAAAAGTTATTTATTACCTTTTAAAATTGCCACATTTCCCTCTTTTCTCTGTCTTCTATTGAAATTACCCAATGGGTACTTTTTGCCTGCTGCACAGAGAGAGTCAAATCACTGAAGAAGCAATATTGCTTCAGAGAAAGAGTTTAATGCAGGGTCAGCCATGTGGAAGACGGAAGTTTATTACACAATTCGGCTTCCCTGAAAATTCACAGGCTAGGGTTTTTTTTTGTTTGTTTTGTTTTTTTTTGTTTTTGTTTTTTTTTGAGGCGGAGTCTCGCTCTGTCGCCCGGACTGGAGTGCAGTGGCCGGATCTCAGCTCACTGCAAGCTCCGCCTCCCGGGTTTACGCCATTCTCCTGCCTCAGCCTCCGGGTAGCTGGGACTACAGGCGCCACCACCTCGCCCGGCTAGTTTTGTATTTTAGTAGAGACGGGGTTTCACCGTGTTAGCCAGGATGGTCTCGATCTCCTGACCTCGTGATCCGCCCGTCTCGGCCTCCCAAAGTGCTGGGATTACAGGCTTGAGCCACCGCGCCCGGCCAGGCTAGGGTTTTTTAAGGATAGTTTGGTGGGTAGGGGTCTAGGGGGTAGGAAATGATGATTGGTTGCGTTGGGGATGGAATTATAGGAGGCTGAAGCTCTCTTCTTGCGCTGAGTCAGTTCCTGGGTAGGATCAGACGACCAAATAAGCCAGTTTCTTGGTATGGGTTACCAGTATGGGTGGCGAAAGCTGGTCCATCAGAATGCAGTGTCTGAAAAATACCTCAAACACCAATTTTAGGTTTGACAATAGTGATGCTATCTACAGGAACAGTTGGGGAGGTTACAAATCTTGTGACCTCTGGCAACAATGGCTGGTTATCCTTTAACTACAACCACATTTTAGCAGAGTTAAGGCCACTCCCATAATCCTAGTCTTGTAGCCTTTCATTGGTTTTATAAAGTTGGTTTTGGTCCCCAAACGAGGGGGCAGTTTTGGGAAGGGCTATTATCATCCTTGCGTTAAGGTTAAACTAAAAACAAAATCCTGCCCCAAGTTAGCTTGATCTACACCCTGGAATGAATAAGAACAGCTTGGAGGTTAGAAGCGAGGTGGAGTTGGCTATGTCAGATTTCTCTGTCACAATATTGCGAAGACGGTGACAATATGAGGAGGGTATTTAAGCCTCAATAATCTGGCCCTTCTCTGAGTCTCATATTTGCAAGGCTTCTGTGTCCATGTACATCCACAAATTCGTATTTAAAATTATGCTACACTTTTTTTTCTTTGATGCATGACAGGAAGCTGTTTTCACTAAATGAAACTCCAAACTACCAGTCCAGGTTTTTTTTTCCTGTTAATCTGCCTGTTTTGAGTTCATTTTCATCAAACCTTCAGAAGGCAGAGGAGATGCTTTCCCTTGACCCTACCATCTGCAATAAACACCCATGGACCCTCCTTTGTACAACTCCAAACTTGGCTTTGAATCAGACAGCTCCCCTGGCTTTGAATCAGACAGCTCCCCAGGCAGAATATTCTCCATCAATAGCAGAAAGAACTTCAAGAGAATATTGGGGTGGGTGGGGAGGGCGAAAGAAGAGCCTTAAAGTGATATAAATATAATTATGAAAATAGTTATATTAAAAAGATCAACAGAAACTAGTAAGTGGTCTGAATATTCTAGTGTACACTTGACACCTTTTTCTAGAAGCTAGAAATTAGTTTTCAGGGACGTAAACCAAAGTAGTTTCCTAGAAGGTTCCACATGATTATTGGTGGTTGTGATCACAGTCTGAAAACACTGGGAGATTATCCTCCTCATGAGAGTCTTGGCCGGAATATTTGAAACATTTTCTTAGACTAAAAAATTCCCTGCCCTCCACCCCCTGCACTTAGTTGTGAATTTCATTTAGTGAACAGCTTCCTTTCATACATCAAAGAAAAACATTGTAGCATAATTTTAAATATGATTGCCTTTTCATTTAGCATACATAGCTAAAAATAGCCAACTTTAAAAAACAAACATGCTTTTCCTATCACTGTTTGCAGCCTTCAAATTTGCAGCAACACTATAAACTCATCCCAAATGCAGAGATCTCAAAGAATTATGCCTTTTTAAAGGAATAATAATACCCACTTTCAATACTGAACATATTGGAAATTATATGTAATGATTGATGGAGGAAAAATTGTGCTTGTAGCCCAAAGGGTAAAATTTTCCAGAGTCTTCCCAATTCTATTGTTTCCATTCAAAGAAACTCACTGCAAACTGGTATATTGATTATTCTCTATTGAGTACACTTAGCCACCAATTACATGAAAATGTATTTTAAAAAATAATCGCTTTTCATCCTCATTAACCAACTATTAGGAAAAAAAAGGATGGAAAATCATTCAGCATTTCATTAATTCTAAACAGTATTTCTAATGAATCATCTTATCGAGTTATGTGTAGAAAAGCATTTCCCTCCCTGTTTGCTAGTGAATTAGGCAGCATTTGAACATAAAGATAGATATTCCCATTACGAACACATTACAGCATTCCCTATGGGATACGGAGACTCTTCAGCATCTGGGGGAAAAATGAAATCTCACTTTCCCACTGTTTCCTCTCACAGGCTTTCTAGCAAGTCTAACTGAACCTAGCCCACCCTCCTACACGAAATGTACTACTTACTCCTTTTTGAGTCATCGCAAGGAAGCTGCCCCATCGTTTTAGATTATGTGTCATAAAGCTTGAAAGGAAAGGGAAGTGCTCCCAGACATCTCCATAAACCCAGGGAATGCGCCAAAGAACAAAAGGCTCGCACCTGTGTTTTTGTTCTCTCCCTTTCCCTCTGGTGGTGCAGGCACCACCCTACTCCTCATCTGTTGCTACAGTTGAGCCTCACTCATTTCCTGAAATGAACATTCATCTGGGTGCTACCTAATTGACTTTCACACCATTTCACACTATCCCCCTTTGGTTCGGAGCTGGTAAATCACGGTTGCATTTCTGTCGGAAGTGTCTTGTTATCCTTATCGATAACTTGGGAGTATATTAAAAATATGGAGCTTCAGCAGGTCTGAAGGGACCAGGGCTATAGTTTGAGTTCCTCAGCTGCCTTTTAAATCCAGTAGAGGTAAATCAAATCTACTCAGATCAATAAAATTTAGTCGTTACCAGTTATGCGCAAGACACAGAGGAGTTAGTGCAGGATAAATGGCCAAATGGCTCATAGAAAAGGGACCATCCGGCTGGGCGCAGTAGCTCGTGTCTATAATCCCAGCACTTTGGGAGGCTAAGGTGGGAGAACTGCTTGAACTCAGGAGTTTGAGACTAACATAGTAACAACCTGTCTCTACAAAAATTAAAAAAAAAAAAATAGATGGGTGTGGTGGTACATGCCTGTACTCCCAGCTACTTGGGAGGATGAGTGAGAGGACTGCTAAAGCCCAGGAAGCTGAGGCTACAGTGAGTGTGTCTCTGCACCCCAGCCTGGCTGATAGAGTGAGACCTTGTCTCAAAAAAAAGGGTAGGGGGACGCATCTGTGTCCAAAGCTGGGAAAAGGATTTCTAACAGGAAATTGTGCAGTGGCTGTATGAATAAGGTAGCAAATGACTTGGGGCTTGCAGGCCACACAGGATCTGAATGGACAGAAAGGGAGCGCAATCCCTGGCAGGTGGAGATAATATGAGAATAAATTCAGCTGGCAGTAGAAGTGTTTGGGGATGACTATTACAAGTAGTTTTGCTACCAGAATCACCTGAAGTCTGAAGTCTTATTACAAACAACCAGCTGCTCCCTTGCTGCCTCCAGTCTCAAGGTTTCTAATTAAATAGGTCCGCTTTTTTTTTTTTTTTTTTTTTTTTTTTTTTTTTTTTTTTTTTTTTTTTTTTTGAGACGGAGCCTGGCTCTGTGGTCCAGGCTGGAGTGCAATGGTGCGATCTTGGCTCACTGCAACCTCTGCCTCCCAGGTTCAAGCGATTCTCCTGCCTCAGCTTCCCGAGTAGCTGGGATTACAGGCGCCCACCACCACCATGCCCAGCTAATTTTTCGTATTTTTAGTAGAGACAGAGTTTCGCCATGTTGGCTAGGCTGGTCTCAAACTCCTGACCTTGTGGTCCTCCCGCCTCAACCTCCCCAAGTAGTGGGATTAGAGGCATGAGTCACTGTGCCTGGCTGGGTCTGCATTTCTAACAGACCATACTTTGAGAACCCTAGGCAAGAATGTAGCATTTCTAGGAAGATGAGACTGAGAAGATGAATGGAGCCTCATGGTGAATAGCTCTCAAAGTCATGCTAAAGAGTTTTGATTTTATTGTTTAGGCTGTGAAAACTGCCAAATGGATTTTAAAGAAGGTGGAGTAGATTTGAAAAATGAGAGAGGTGTTTTAGGGAGGGTACTCTGACCCTGGTGCTGAGAATAACCTGGAAAAGGAAAAGATTCATCAAAGGAGATTTTGTAGTGGGCAAAACCCAAGATTTTAGATCCTTAACATGGATATGGAAAAAGGACTAGCCAAAGAAAAAAAAAGGTGCGAAACCCTACTCATTTTATTCTCCTTTAAAATAAATTTAAACATATATCTACATAGGATTTGATAAAACAATTAACTAGCAAAGCCTCTAAACTAGTGGCTATCAGTATTTAGGGCAAGAAGCTTACTAGAGAAGCTTGTTAAAAATGTGCATTACCTTCTAGGTTTATACCCAAAATAAATGAAAAGGATGTTAACAGATATTTGTACACCCATGTTCGCAGCAGCATTATTCACAATAGCCAACATGTGGAGATAACCTGAATGTCCATTGACGGATGAATGGATAAACACAACGTGGTATATGCATATAATGGAATATTATTCAGCCTTATAAAGGAAGAAAAATTTGACACATGCTACAATTTGGATGAGCCTTAAAAACATTATGTTAAGTGAAATAAACCAGACATAAAAGAACAAATAGTATATGAGTGGCCTGGTGGCTCACGTCTGCAATCCCAGAACTTTGGGAGGCCGAGGTGGGAGGATCACTTGAGCTTAGGACTTTGAGGCCAGCCTGGGCAATATAGTGAGACCTCATCTCTACAAAAAAAAATTAAAAATTAGCTGAGCGTGGTGGTGCGCACCTGTAGTCCAGTGACAGGTGACAACATGCTAGCAGCCCTCCCTCTCGGTGCTTCCTTGGCCTCAGCGTCCATTCTGGCGGTGCTTGAGGAGCCCTTCAGCCCACTAGGGCACTGTGGAAGCCCCTCTCTGGGCTGGCTGAGGCGGGAGCCGGCTCCCTCTGCTTGCTGGAGGGAGAGGCGCCAGTGGGAACGGGACTGCGTGCTGTGCTCACGGGCCAGAGCGAGTTCCGGGTGGGTGCAGGCTTGGCAGATGGTGCACTTGAAGCAGCTCGCCTGTGCTGCCAGCCCCAGGCAGTGAGGGTCTTAGCACTGGGGCCAGCAGCTGTGGAGGGTGCACCAGGTCCTCCAGCACTGCCGGCCCACCCATGCTGTGCTCGAATTCTCACAGGGCCGCCTCCCCTTGGGGCGGGGCTTGGGACCCGCAGCCTGCCATGCCCGAGGGCCCCCCACCCCCGCCCCCCAG
>NW_016804356.1:1998519-2021747 GCF_001698545.2 Rhinopithecus bieti
CCCCGCCCCTGCCCCCTTTCCCCCCACAACTACCCCCTAGTGTCTATCAGTATTTAGGGCCCCCGCCCCCGCCCTGGGCTCCTGTGCAGCCCGAGCCTCCCAGATGGGCACCGCCCTCTGCTCCATGGCACAGGGTCCCATCAACTGCCCAAGGACTGAGAAGGGCCTGTGCACGGCACAGGACTGATGGGGTGCAGTCTCGGGCAGCTCCCCCTGTGCCGGGTGCCACATCCACTAGGGGAAGCCAGCTGGTCTCCTGAGTTGGGTGGGGACTTGGAGAACTTTTATGTCTAGCTGGAGGATTGTAAATGCACCAATCAGCACTTTCTGTCTAGCTCAAGGATTGTAAATGCACCAATCAGCACCCTGTGTCTAGCTCAAGGTTTGTAAAGGCACCAAGCAGGGCTCTGTGTCTAGCTAATCTAGTGGGGACTTGCAGAACTTTTATGTCTAGCTAAATGATTGTAAATGCACCAATCAGCACTCTGTGTCTAGCTCAGGGATTGTAAACACACCTATCAGCACTCTGTCAAAACGGATCAATCAGCAGGGTGTGGGTGGGGTCAGATAAGGGAAGAAAAGCAGGCTGCCCCAGCCAGCAGTGGCAACCTGCTGGGGTTCCCCTCCACGCTGTGGAAGCTTTGTTCTTTTGCTCTTTATAATAAATCATGCTGCTGCTCACTCTTTGGGTCCATGCTGCCTTTATGAGCTGTAACACTCACCGCGAAGGTCTGCAGCTTCACTCCTGAAGCCAGCGAGACCACAAATCCACCAGGAAGAATGAACAACTTCAGACGCACCACCTTTAAGAGCTGTAACACTCAACGGCGAAGGTCTGCAGCTTCAGTCCTGAAGTCAGTGAGACCAGGAACCCACCAGAAGGAAGAAACTGCGGACACATCTGAACTTCTGAAGGAACAAACTCCGGACACATCATCTTTAAGAACTGTAACACTCACCGCAAGGGTCCGCGGCTTCATTCTTGAAGTCAGCGACACCAAGAACCCACCAATTCTGGAAACACCAGCTACTAGGGATGCTGAGGTGGGAGGATCCCTTGAGTCTAGTGGATGGAGATAGCAGTGAGATGAGATTGCGCCACTGACACTCTAGCCTGGGTGACAGAGTGAGACTCCATCTCAAGAAAAAAAATATGGTAAATTTTATGTTATGTATACTTTACCACAATAAAAAGAAAAGCAAATTCTTGAAGCAGCCCTCCAGCTAGAGAATGCAAGTCAGTTGGTCTAGGTGGGATCCAGGGATCTGCACTTTAATATCTAGCCCAGGGCATTCCAAAGAAGATGTTAGAGGACAAACAACTCTATTGCAGCTTTAGGGAAAAATAGCCCTCTGAAGTAAAGTCTTTTGTGAGAGAGGAAATAAGATTTTGCTTAATAGGAGAGTTTTCCAGGTACCACTTAGATCAGTACCTACCTAAGACCATATGTTCATGATATTGCTGTAACTGCAAGAAGGCCTAACAGAAGCCTTCATCTAGGGCTCTGTACACCATTTAAAGAAAGCTACATGAGATAGTCTACTCTCCTGCAATTCTTGCATTGGATGTTTTCTGTAATAATTACTAGAAGCAGAAGTAGAAAGAGCAACTTAAACACAGAAAATGAACTTTGCAATCTTGAAGCAGAATGCCTGAATTTTATGGCTTGAACTTTGTGCAGTTATTGACTGACTGAGAGCTCTCTACAGTAAGTATTAATTAATGTGAAGCAAGAAATAGTCCTGCAGAAAACAAAAGGGAATAGAGATGAGGATAATGGGGGTTGAAGAGGTGGAAGCAGGATAACAAATGTGAACAAGGGGTCTGCGTTAGGACCCTAAGTGGAGATATCATGTCAACTGCTCTCTAATGGTTTAACCTTGGAGACCACAGAGGTTATTCCTCCAGAGCCTAAACTTGTGTATTACATAATTCTAGTATATTTATTTCTGTGAACTCTTTTGGAACTGAGAATTATAGAATCAAGTATATGTGACTCTCTAGTCCCTCCAAGTAGAAATTTAGGGAGAATGCTCCAACCTCTAATGAAACCAGAAAGGTAGGAATAAAAACAAAAAGGCACTTAGTATGCAAATTATTAATACATGGCAATAAAATAAAATGAGTTTTAAGGTATTTTTAAAAGTAGGAATGTGATATAGAGGTAGTGGGATAGTAAATTTTATGTGTCAACAAGGCTGGACCATGGGGAACCCAGATATTTGGTCAAACATTCTGAGTATTTCTGTGAGGGTTTTTGTATGAAATTAACATTTAAATTGGTGGACTTTGATTATAATAGGTTGTGGGTGGGCTTTATCCAGTAAGTTGAAGTCCTGAGTGGAACCAAAAAATGGCCTCCCTGAGCAAGACGTTTTCCTTTGGACTTCATCTACTTCCTGGTTCTACAGGAAGTAGATTGGACTTCATCTACATCAGCTCTTTCTTGGTTCCACAGCAGCTTACTGTCCTTTGCATTTGAACTGAATACAGGTTCTCCTGAATCTCCAACCTGCCAACCACTTTGCAGATATTGAACTTGCCAGTCTCCATAACCACATGACCCAATTTCTTATAATAAATCCCTTTCTCTCTCTCTCTCTCTCTCTCTCTCTCTCTCTCTATATATATATATATATATATATATATATAGACACATGCTATTGGCTTTGTTTTTCTTGAGCATCCTGACTAATATAGGTGGTAGATGAGATCTTTAAATGTTTAAGTAGGGGGAGGAAAAACATATGATCATAGTGATTTTCAAACAGGTTACAGATTTGTTGACATTCTTCTTGAATCTTGGTGGGCTTGTGACTGCTTGGATCTAAAAGTATGACAGAAGTGGGACTATGAAACTTCTGAGGCTATATCATAAAAGTCATATAGCTTTCACCTTGTTCAATGAACAGGGCTCTTGGAGCCCTGAGGGGCCATGTATAAATTCTGAATACAGTGCTCTTTCTGGAGGGGCTCGAAGATGGCTGACTAGGGACATCTTGTACTAACCTCTTCTAAGAAGAACCAAAATTGTGAGATAATTACACTTGGAATAGATCATCCAAGAGAGAACACTAGAATTCAATGGAAAAGTGACAGGAACTACCTAAAGCAAGAAAGGAGACGAAAGTGAAGCAAACTGCTGGACTGGAATTGGCTAGAAGCTAAGAGAGACTCCTCAATGTGGGGGAAGGTTAAGTGAAAGATTCTCAGTGGTCTACATTTCTGCTGTGGACTTTTGCAATCCTAGCCATGGGAAATCCCCTAGACTCTTGTGAGCCCTGAAAATAACATAGGGAGCTGCCAGGAGATTGTATGATGGCATTGCTCCTGGCTCCTGAATCAGGGTGGGGTGCTTGCATTGGGTCCCACACACTCTCTGAGACATAAGCAGCTCCAGCAAGGTGTCATTTTAGAGCCCAACCTCCAGTGGGCTGTGTACTATCCTGGGGCCCAACAGCGCTAGTCTGAGGAACAAGTGAAGCATGGGCTGCTGCCCTCAAGGCCTACGCATAAGCAACTGCAAGCTACAACACCCACAACTGAGGTGTGAGTGAGGCGCTGGCTTCTGCAGCAAGTGTTGAGATGCAGGCACTCCTGGCATGAATTGTGTGTGCATTCTCCACCTGCTGGCCTACGCTACTTG
Source organism: Rhinopithecus bieti (assembly GCF_001698545.2). Classification (NCBI taxonomy): domain Eukaryota; kingdom Metazoa; phylum Chordata; class Mammalia; order Primates; family Cercopithecidae; genus Rhinopithecus; species Rhinopithecus bieti. The sequence continues at coordinate 2,002,167 of NW_016804356.1, forward strand.
CCACTGAAGGTAGCACTACCCTCCCCAGTGGCAGGGCAGCAGTGCAGTCACTTGTGGTCCATACCAGAGCATTCCGCCAGTGGCCTGGGCATTGCCCTGCCCCAGCCTACCATGGCTGGTGCCTGCACACACCATCAGAGAGCCTGAGGACAAGCCCATCTGGCTCAGCTTAGACCACCCAACCCATTGTGCCAGACCACACAGTCCAGGGGCCAGGGTAGTGTTCATGCCAGTCCACACCACTGGAACAAGAACACTCCTCACCAAACCCTGAGTTTGGACCTACTCACTGAGCCACTAACACCATAGCTGGCACCTACCTGCATGTGCTACCTGTGGGCCCAAAGACTGGTCTGCCCAGCCCATCTCAGCCACTGACAACACTATCACACACAGCTTGGGACCCAGTGGTCATCATACCACTGCCACTGCCATTGTCACACCATGCTGGCTGCCAAAGGGCTGAAGAACCACCCCCACCTGCCTGGTCCACTACTACCACTACCAGCATCCAAGTAAGCCACCTGGAGGCCAAAAATTGGGCTGCCTTGGTCCACTAATATCAGTGCCAGTATATGCAGCCCTGGGATCCAGGAACAGGTGCACTCAGCCCATCACTGCNCCCAGCTGCCTGGTCCACTACTACCACTACCAGCATCCAAGTAAGCCACCTGGAGGCCAAAAATTGGGCTGCCTTGGTCCACTAATATCAGTGCCAGTATATGCAGCCCTGGGATCCAGGAACAGGTGCACTCAGCCCATCACTGCCACCCCTGGGGCTCAAAGACTGGCCTACCTATTGTCCCAGGCCCCAGAAAAACTTTACCACAGCCTCCAGTAATAACTGCACCCGAAGCCATGGAGGAAATTACAGATACTACTAACATTATTTACAGCTGAAGAAATCATACAGTGACTAAACTACTGCACACACCAAGAATCAAAGACAGTGTCCTACCCAACCAACATCATGGATACATCTTCAGGAAAAAGTCCTCCCCCATGAAAGCAAATTCAAAAAAATTGGAAGAAGCAATTGTTACACCAAATGTGCAGATATCAATATAAGGACACAGGAACCAAAAAGCGAGAAAATACGACACTTCCAAAGGAACACAATAATTCTTCAGCAACAGATCCCAATCAAAAAGAAATTAATGAATCTCAGAAAAAGAATTTAAATTATTGATTCTAAAGAAGGTCAGTGAGATACAAGAGAATTCTGAAAAAAATACAAAGAAATCAGAAAAAGAATTCAGGATATAAATGAGAAATTAACCAAAGAGATCATAAGAAAAGAACCAAACAGAAATTCTGGGCCACTCATGGTGGCTCATGCCTATAATCCCAGTACTTTTGGAGGCTGAGGTAGGCAGATCTGTTGAGCCTAAGAGTTTGAGACCAAACTGGGCAACATAGTGAAACCACATCTCTACAGAAAATACAAAAATTAGCTGGGCATGGTGGCGCACACCTGTGGTCCCAGGTGCGCTATTTGGGAGACTGAGGTGGGTGGATCACTGGAGCCTGGGATGTTGAAGCTGTAGTGAGCTGTGACCATGCCACTGCACTCCAGCTAGGGCAACACAGTGAGACCTTGTCTCGAAAAATAAAAATAAAAAACCTAATTTTGCAACTGTGGAATTCAGTTAATAAAATACAAAATATGTTTGAAAGTTTTGACAATAGACCAGATCAAGCAGAAGAAAGAATCTCAGAACTTAAAGACAAGTCTTTTGAAATGACCCAGTCATACACACACACACACAAATAAAAAAATAAGCAAAACCTCATGACATATTGGACACAATAAAGCAACCAAATATTCTAATCATCAGGGTTCCAGAATTTGAAGAGAGAATGAAAGACTAGAAAACCTACTTAATTAAGTGAAAAGTTCCTAAGCCTAGCAAAATATTTAGATATCCAGATACAGAAGGCTCTGAGATCCCTAAACAGATGCAATGCAAAAAGTAATCTCCACAGCACGTTATAGTCAAACTGTTTAAAGTCAATGACAAAGAGAACATTTTAAAAAATGGCAGGAGAAAAAAGCATCTGGTCACCCATAAAGGAACCCACATCAGACTAACAGTGGATTTCTCAGCAGAAACTGTGCAGGCCAGGAGAGAATGGGATAATATATTCAAAGTACTGAAAGAAAAAATCTGCCAGCCAAAGATACTATATCCAGCAAATTTATCCTTCATAAATGAAGGAAAAATACAGTCTTTCTCAGACAAGCAAAAGCTAAGGGAATTCGTTGCCACCAGACTGGCCCTAAAAGAAATATTCAAAGACAGTGCTAAACCTATGAGTGAAAGACTGATATTTACCATCATGAAAAAACATGAAAGTATAAAACTCACTGGTAAAGCAAGCACACATATGAGGAAGATAACGGACTCAAATGGTGTACCACAACAGAAAACCACTAAATCACAATGGCAATAAGAGAAAAAGAAAGTAACACAGAATATATAAAGCAACCAGAAAATAATTAACAATATGACAGGAAAAAAACCTCATATCTCAATAATAACCATAAATATAAATGGATTAAATTCCTCACTTAAAAGATATAGACAGCTGAGTGTATTTTTTTTAAAGATGTAACTACATGCTGCCTAGAAGAAACACAGTTTACTTGTAAATAAACATACAGACTGAAAGTAAAGGGATGGAAAAAGAGATTCTGTGGAAATGGAAACCAAAAGCGAGCAGGAGTAGCTATACTTATACCAAAGAAAACAGACTTTAAGTCAAGAAGGTTTAAAAAAACAGACAAAGAAGCTTATTGTATAATGATCAAGGGATCAATCCAGAAGATATAACAATTCTAAATAAATACATACCCAACACTGGAGTACCCAGATTCGTACCCCACTCTCAGCAATAAACAGATCATCTAGACAGAAAACAAAGAAATACTGAATTTAAACTAGACTTGAGGTAAAATGGACCTAACAGACATTGACAGAACATCCTATTTAACAACCACAGAATATATATTCTTTTCATCAGCACATTAAATATTCATCAGGATAGACTATATGTTAGGCCAAAAAATACGTCTCAACAAATTTTTAAAAATTGAAATCAAGTGTCTTTTCAGACCACAACAGAATAAAAGCAAAACTTAGCCGGCTGCAGTGGCTCACGCCTGTAATCCCAGTGCTTTGGGAGGCTGAGGCAGGCGGATCACGAAGTCAGGAGATCAAGACCATCCTGGCTAACATGGTGAAACCCCGTCTCTGCTAAAAAAAAATACAAAAAGTTAGCCGGGTGTGGTATCGGGCACCTGTAGTCCCAGGTACTTGGGAGACTGAGGCAGGAGAATGGCGTGAACCCAGGAGGCGGAGCTTGCAGTAAGCCGAGATTGTGGAGACACAGCCAGACTCTTTCTCAAAAACAAAACAAAACAAAAAACTAAAAATAATACCATGAGGAACTCTAGAAATTATACAAACACATGGAAGTTAAATAACATGTTCCTGAATGACCATCGGGTTGATGAAGATACTAAGATGGAAATTAAAAAATTTATTGAAACAAATGAAAATGTTTGGTATGAAACACTACGTACCCAAATCTATGGGATGCAGTAAAAGCAGTACTTAGAAGGAAGTTTAGGCCAGGCACGGTGGCTCACACCTGTAATGCCAGCACTTTGGGAGGCCAAGGCAGGCAGATCACGAGGTCAGGCACTTGAGACCAGCCTGGCCAATATGGTGAAGCCCAGACTCTACTGAAAATACAAAAATTAGCCGGGTATGGTGGTGCATGCCTGTAGTCCCAGCTACTCGGGAGGCTGAGGCAAGAGAATCACTTAGGAGGCAGAGGTTGCAGTGAGCCGAGATTGCACCATTGTACTCTAGCCTATGCCATAGAGCCAGACTCTGTCTCAAAAAAAAAAAAAAAAAAAAAAAAAAGAGTTATAGCATAAACACCTACATCAAAAAAGTAGAAAGATCACAAGTTAATAACCTGATAATACAGCTTAAGGAACTAGAAAAGAAAGAACAAACCAAACTAAATTAGCAGAAGAAAGGAAATAATAAAGATAATAAAGATCACAGCAAAACCAAATAAAATAGAGACTAAAAAAAAAAAAATCAAATGATCAATGAAATGAAAAGGTGGTCCTTCAAAAAGATAAAATTGATAAACCAGTAGCTTAACCAAGAAAAGAAGAAAGAAGATCCAAATAAACAAAATCAGTAATGAAACAGGAGACATTACAACAGATATCACAAGGATACAAAGGATCATCAGAGACAATTATGAACATCTATATGCTAACAAACGGGAAAACCTAGAGGAAATTGATAAATTCCTGGAAACATGCAAGTTACTAAGACTGAATCATGAAGAAACAGAAAACCTGAATATACCAATAATGAGTAGTGAGCTTGAATCAGTAATAAAAAGTCTCCCAACAAAGAAAAGCACAGGACCAAATGGATTCATAGTTGAATTCTATCAAACATATAAATAACTAATACTACTAATCCTGATACTATTCCAAAAAATTAAAGCAGAGGGAATTCTCCCTAACTTATTCTATGAGGTCAGTATCACTGTGATGCCAAAATGAGACAAGGACACAACAAAAAAAGAAAACTACAAACCAATATCCCTGATGAACATAGATTCAAAAATCCTCAACAAAATACTAGCAAACTAAATCTTAAAATAGACCAGGTGTTGTAGCTCACACCGTAATTCCAACCCTTTGGGAGGGTTGGCTTGAGATCAGGAGTTCATCCTGGCTGAGTTGCCATATGTGAGAGTGAACAGGCTTGTGGATGATTCCAGCTCCCCGTTATAAGAGTCTTCTTAGCCGAGGCAACAGGCATTGCAAAGAGGGAAAAGTTATCCTTGCTGAACGCCTTTTGAATTTCTGATCTGCAGAATTCCTGAACTTCACAAAATCACTTACAACTTTAAAATCAAATTCTTTCTTATTTGCAGTGACTTTTCTACTTTAGGAATCTAAGGATATAATCATTGCAGAGGAAGAGAGAAACTTAATCTCTAATATATATTTGTTAGTAAACTCTATATAGTTAATTTCAAAGAATGTGTTTTTGTTTTTCCTCAACTTTTGCTTTTGTTGTATTTATAAAACACAGAATTTTAAGAATTCATGCAATTACTACCAAGGAGAACTAGCTGAACTATTGTGGACCTTAACTGTATTTGAAAGTACAATCAAATACTATTGCCTATTTTTCTGACTGGGTGGAAGAAGTTAGCATATATTTTTAGTGGGGTTTTATAAACCCCAATGATTGAAGTACTACTCTCAGCTAACAAGAAAAATCATTAATATTGTTCAGTGCAAGAATTATTAAATCCCATTTTATGCAGTTATGTGGCTCAAAATAAGAGAAAAAATACTCTTTAAAAGCATATTTTAGAGGCTGGGTGCGGTGGCTCATGTCTGTATTCTAGCACTTTGGGAGGCCAAGGTGGACAGATTGCCTGAGCTCAGGAATTAAAGACCAGCCTGGGCAACACTGCAAAACCTCATCTCTACTAAAACACAAAAAATTAGCCAGAGGTGGCAGCGTGCGCCTGTGGTCCCAGCTACTTGGGAGGCTGAGGCAAAAGAATTACTTGAACCCGGGATGCAGAGGTTGCAGTGAGCTAAGATCACACCACTGCACTCCAGCCTGGGTAACAAGCGAGACTCTGTCTCAAAATAAATAAAATAAATAAATTTTAAAATCATATTTTAGCTACCGTAATAAAGTATAGTTACATCACAATCAGTGATTTATAAAGGATTTCCTTGAAATTTAGTCAATTCAACCATATTAATGAAGTTTTCATAGTGTCTTTTACTCTACTAGGTCATATGATGAACATCTAAAAAGTTAATGTACGTACAGCCTGACTGTGTGAATCTTCTAGTCTCATAAACATAGTAATATTTGCTCACTTGAAATAACTAGGTAGTAGTGCTTGGTGGGAAAGGTACAGTCACATGAGAATCCAGGAGAATTACCCCTAAGTCTCCAGAGTCTTTATGCTGGAAATAAATAATTCCCTAAGCGCGAGATATGCATGATTTCGTTTCTTTTTCTAAGGAGTTCTGATGGTTTAATTTGGCAAGCTCTTTGCTCTATTTTCAACTTGGTTTGTAACAAAACAAAGCGAAACAAAACAAAAAACAGACTCTTCACAGAACTGGCATGTATTGGATCTGGAATCTTGGACTGGCTAATTTTGTATTACTTTTAAATGTTATTAAACATGTGTCTTGCTGTAATTAAACATTTTATGAAAACGACTATAGCAGATTAGTAAACAAAATAATCTAGGCTGGCTGCACAAAAACTTTTATTTTTTCTTGGTTCCATTTAATACTGTGAACTAAACTAGTCTTTCTCCCTTCCCGCTCTTCGTATAAATAACTTGATCCCTTGAGATCTCAGTGGCCTGCAGTTCTCTGTTTCGTGTCTCACACACTGCTGAGACTCTCATAAGCAAGGGGATGCTCAGAGAGGACAAAAGAAATTTGGATTTTGGTAACAAAACCACATTAAACTTTGTAACATATGAACTCTACCTTGTGAAGGCTGTAAAAAGACTAAGTATAATTGTTGCCTTCAATACACTAGTAATTTAAAAGAATTAGTAGTAATATATAAATATTCCAAGTCTAATAAAGATGAATTATTTATTTATTTATTTATTTTGAGACAGAGTCTTGCTCTGTCCCCCAAGCTGGAGTGCAATGGCATGATCTTGGCTTACTGCAACCTCCACCTTCCGGGTTTAAGCGATTCTCCTGCCTCAGCCTCCTGAGTAGCTGGGATTACAGGTGCCACCCCCTCACTACTCCTGGCCAATTTATTTTAATAAGCTTATTGGAACTCACAACTCTTAACATTGTCCCCCTAATCTTTATACAATGCCCCATGCCTGTATGCTCTCGCGCTCGCTCGTGCTCTTTCTCTGCCTCCCTCCTCCTCCCCACTCCATGCTGGCATCCTGATTGGTTCTACCTTGAGCTGAGCTCAGTCTCTAACAGTTCCTCACTTGCACAGCCAGGAAGTGCAGCAACTGGCTTAGCCCTACCTTCTGGCGGGCTTGTGTTAACTGCATATCCAGAGTCTGGGGAAATGCCAGTGCCAAGTAACCTTGAGTCATCTTTTTAGCTTTTTCCTCCTTAGTGGTCAGCCTGATAATTTACCTAAAAGACCAATCTCCATTTAGGTCTATAGCACTTCCTGAACCTCACCAGCCTTATCAAAGCAGGATTGGGCTTGGATTTCTGTCTCTTGCCAGTTAACTACTATTTCAATTATTGCTGCATACCCTATTACCCCCAAATGCAGTGGTTTCATATAACTATGGTTTCTTCACTTGCATATTTCCATTAACTTGGTGTCCCTTGGCTCCTCTCCTTCTTACTCTCTCAACCTAGGTTCATCCTTCATGGCCTAGTCACAGCATTGTGGCTTGGTCTCATGCATGAAGGTCTCAGAGTAGGTGGATTTCTTACATGGCCCCTGGCTTCTTCAGGGAATGTTCTAAGAGACAGAATTTGGAAGTTGTGAGTCTTGTAAGGCCTGGGCTCAGAAACTGACAACAACACTCCTGAAAAGTTCTATTGGTCACAGAGTCTGCCACAGTTTCAAGTGGAGGGGACAAAGACGCCATCTCTTCATGGGAGGATTGTCAGAGTTTGAGGCCATCTCTAATGTGCAGTTACCCCTTTTCCTAAAGTCCCTGTGAGTTCAACCACTGGTGAGACTTCAACCACAGATCCTGCTGTGGTTGACTGAAACACTAGGAGCAACTTGATGTAACTGAACCTGATCCATTTGTGTTCATGCTTCAGCATCTACCAGATCATACGCCAGTGCCGATGACTGCTGAAACCTTTCTCATGAGCTTCTGCTTTTGGGCACTGAGCTTGACCTTCACAAATGCTGAGAGTAGCATCTGTAACCAGCTGTAGTAGTCAGGGTTCTCCAGAGAAAAAGAACCAATTGTGTGTGTGTGTGTGTGTGTGTGTGTGTGTGTGTGTGTGTGTATTTGTATGTATATTATGATAATTTATAAAGAATTGGCTCATGTGATTATGGTGGCAGTCAAGTCTCAAGATCTGCATGGCGGGTCAACTAGAAGTCCAGGAGAGCTGATGGTCTAGTTCCAGTCCACATCTGAAGGCCTAAGAATCAGGACAGCACATAGTGGACTTTCTGTCAAAGGCCAGCAGGCTTGAGAGTCAAGAGGAGCCAATGTTTCTGTTCAAGTCCAAAGGCAGGAAAAAAGCTGATGTCCTGGTTGAAAGTGACTCAGGCAGGAGGATTTCTCTCTTACTCACGGCAGGGTCAGTCTTCTGTTCTATTCAAGCCATCACCTGATTGTAAGAAGCCATCTTAGGGAAGGCAACCTGCTTTATTCTCTCTACTGATTTAATCTCATCTCAAAACACCCTCACAGAAATACTTAGAATTGTATTTGACAAAATATCTGGGCACACTGTGGCCCAGTCACATTGACACATACAATTAACTATCTCCAGTTCAGTTTCCCCAGCCCTGCATCCTTTCAAGAATTTCAAGAATTCTTTCCTTGCCTCACTCTCTTGTGACAAAGCCTACTCCGTAACAAGAGCTGCAGTGTCTGAGTTCTAAGAGAACCATTTCCTTAAAATGTGTCACTTCTTCAAACAGTGGTGTTATTGCTGTATGGCTTGTAATTTGTTTATGAGGACAATTAATAGGTAAACCAGGCACATAACAGGTGACAGAAGCACCGGTGTCTCCAAGTATAGATATGCATTAGATGGCTGTGCAGGGAACCACTGTGGTGTTTGCAGGAAAAAGAACTATGAGATTTCAATGACCACAAAATGCTAACATGTGTCTAGTGTTTTATAATTTACAAACAACTTTCATATACTTTACCCCTGTAGTCCTTGTGATCCTTATTGTTGGTATTATTATTATAAATGCTGCTTTGGAAAAGATAATATTAATAATACAGTGCTAATGATTGGCCTGCACAGTCTCCTTTATTTGTACAACTATTATTCACTTATTTATGTTCATTCATTTATTCCACAAATATCTATTGAGTGCTGTGTGCTGGATATAAACTGGTGAGAGAAAACAGATGTGTCTGCTCTCATGGAACACATGGTCTATTATAGAAGAATGCTGTTAATTAAATAATCTCACAAATCAATATAAATTTGGAACTGTGATCAGTGCCCTGAAAGTGAAGTACATAGTGGCATGAAAGGGACATTTGGCCTCATCACTGAGGAAGTGTCAACTTAATTGATCAAGGACATTCACCAGAGTGAAGGATGGAGGAAGGGCCCCATGTTCCATGGGGAGGGAACAGCTCTTTTGCAAGAGCCCTGTGGTAGGAGAGGATGCTTCCAAGAACTGAAAGAAGGCCAGTGTTCCTGCAGCACAAGCCCAATGAGGTAGGCTCTGTTATTTGCACGAATCCAATTTTGCAGATGAAGAAAATGAAGAGTAGGTTTCTGGTCTTTGCTTGTCTGGTAATACAGCCAGGCAGCAGCTAAGCAGACCTTGAACAGATTCCTCCTCATTTCTCAGCTCCTGTTCCTCCCTAGATGGTTTGCTGTTGGAGACAGATCAGTTTTAGCATTGTTTTCAAGGAGGATAAAAATGGAGCATGACCAGGGGAGGAAAAATATATCCAGGGAAAGGGTATCACTGTTGCAGTAGTCATAAAAAGACATGAGCTGGGAATTTTAAGTAAGGGAGCTGAACTCCTGTGGAGAGTTTGAAGAAGGGGTGGCTAAGATCAAAGCAGCCAAAAATAAGGGAGGTAGTTGTATTCTGTGATTAGGATTCTGGGTTTGAAACAATTGTGGGTCAATCAGTTAATTAATACAACCACAGCAAAAGATGATGCTAGTGTTTGAGCAGTCTCATTGTCACCCTTTTCTTCCCTAGTGGTCTTTAGAAATAAGATCAATGTTCACCTGAATAAAGCAGTTTCACTTTTATCCTCTCTGGGGGGTAGGGTTGAATGGACTCAGTGACTTCTCGAATTCCTAGTGATTCATAAAGGAGTAGGTCTCCCAAGTGTGTGGTGAAATACAGTGCTGGGCCGAGTGAGACTAAACTCGAAGGTTCTTTGCCTCTCAGATGGAAGAGAATGTTTTGCACCAAACACTTTCCAGAAATCCCTACAGGCTAAGGAAAGGCTTTGGTCAAGGGGAAGTACTAGTGTGTGCATGAAGGATATGAAATGAAGAATGCTGATATTTTAAGGCGAAAGACAAATCTCAGGAAATGAATATATTTGGAAGCTTTATATTAGGATTTTATTATATAAATGTGCCCAGTAGACACAAAACCCAGGTCACGTTTATACTCAGGTAAAACTAGGGAGACACGTTGTTCCTCTAGCAGAAAATCTGAAATGTCAAAGCAGATGCTCTGGACACTTTCGTAAAAAGAATGTGGAATGAATGACTGAGAGAAGTCTTATCGCTGCTACTATTTGAAGACCTAGCTCAGAGCATCAGAACAATGGTGTGTGCCCAATACAGAAGAGAAACAGGCACTTCAATGAGCAGAATCTGGAAAAGTGTCATCTTTAAAAGGAAACAGGTAGTTTCCTGGGGAGCCATTCTGACTTGAGCTGAGTTTTAGACCTATTAAGTCTACAAAGGGACTGACTTTCATTCTCTAGGTTCTTAGGGATTTAGGAAATGGGAAGAACAAACAAGAGGAATAAAGCTCCTAAAAGTGCTGCTTAAGCTGCATATCTCCAGACTCTATTCCAGTCCCACTGGATGGAGTCCCTGGAAACAGAGACAGCCTGAAAATAGGAATTTTTTTTTTTTTTTTTTTTTGAGATGGAGTCTTGCTCTGTCACCCAGGCTGGAGCGGAGTGGCCGGATCTCAGCTCACTACAAGCTCCGCCTCCCGGGTTCACGCCATTCTCCTGCCTCAGTCTCCCAAGTTGCTGGGACTACAGGCGCCCGCCACCACGCTAGGCTAATTTTTTGTATTTTTAGTAGAGACGAGATTTCACCATTTTAGCCAGGATGGTCTCGATCTCCTGATCTCGTGATCCGCCCGCTTCGGCCTCCCAAAGTGCTGGGATTACAGGTGTGAGCCAGTGCGCCCGGCTGAAAATATGAATTTTTAATAATGTATTTCCCAGGGGCCAGTAAAGGATCTAGGCAGTGAATAAAAATTAAAAGAAAAATGCCCACATCTGACTGCAATCATATGAGTCACCCCAAGTGAGATCCACCCTGCTAAACCCAGTCAATTCACAGAATTTATAGGGATTATAATAAATTGTTGTTTTAATCCACTAAATTTGGAGTCGTTTGTTATGCAGGAATATGAGAACTAAAACACATCCTCAAAGTTCAAAAAGGGTGTTCCTGATTGGCAGGCAGCTCTTTTAAAACTGGATCCAGGTGCCTTCCATCTATGGCTTCACTATCTTCAATACACGGTTTCCAAGATCACTGTGGAAAAGAAAAGAACATAAAGGATAATGCATGGGAGGTCTGTGTGTATCAGGTCAGGAAATGGGATCTACCACTTCTACTCACATTTTATTGGTCAGAATCCATTCACATGGTTACACCTAACTGCAAGGAAGGCTGGAAAATGTAGTCCAGCTGTGAGTTTAATGAACAGCCAATTAGTCTCATGAACTAATGTTCCTCTTAGGGCTCTTACTGGGTGTTGGGTAGAAACAATGAAACTGGACAAATATCAATATGTCAGTCTCTTCTGATTCAAACAGTCCTTTCACATTCTATTCTTTTTCCTTTCTCCTGTTCCTCACCAAAATGGTATCTGGGTGTTTGGAGCAAGGGAATAGATAACACTGTGGCTTGAGAATAAGGGTGTCTTGGATAAGCACATGTGGGTTCTAGGGAGACTTCCTGTTTTACACCTGATTTTCTGATCCTTATTCCCTGCAATGTCCTGTTTGGCATTTAGGGATGCCATGTCTCAACCTCAGCTGAAGTGGATGGCTTGGCCCGTCTCTGCCTTTGGCAGCCTCATGGTACCTGGTATCTCTTGGTACCTGGCAGTTCAGTGACCCTTTTGGGACTTCTGTGTCCCCTCAGTGGGGACACAATGGAACTTCTTCCTCCCCACACCACACCAGCATTCTGCTTATAGGCTTTGGAGAATATGGAGTCCTTTGGCTTGGATCCATTAGCTTGAATCTGGTATATGAAGAACAGTAGCAGACCAGTATGGCTTAGGAGGAAACTGAAAAGAAATAAAAGCATAAGCCATTAGATCTCAGTCCTTCTCCTTCAAGCAGCCAGCATGGTTAATTCACAGAGGAGAGTGTCTCCTTTCCTATGGATCCTATCACACTACTTGGAACTATAGTATGTAATATTTACATAATCAGAATACATTTTTTGAGATTGGGTTTTACATTTTTTGAAAATTTAAATTTAAATTTTTTGACAAAGCACATAAGACATTTTGTCAAAAATTTAAATTTTTTGACAAATCACACAAGACATAGCTAAAGAAAAGTACAAATTTACACTGAATAACTTAAAAATTATAAATATGACTAACATTTAAAAGAAAGAGGTAGAGATAGCATAAGTATGATAAACTTGGCCAGGCATGGTGGCTCACGCCTGTAATCCCAGCAATTTGGGAGGCTGAGGTGGGTGGATCACCTGAGGTCAGGAGTTCGAGATCAGCCTGGCCAACATGGTGAAACCCTGTCTCTACTAAAAATACAAAAATTAGCTGGACGTGGTGGGGGCCTATAATATCAGCTACTTGGGAGGCTGAGGCAGGAGAATCACTTGAACCTGGGAGGTGGAGGGTGCAGTGAGCCGAGATCGTGGCACTGCACTCCAGCCTGGGTAACAGAGTGAGACTCCCTCTCAAAAAAAAAAAAAAGTATAGTAAACTCAGTTGTCATTGAGGCAAGACAACAGATACTTTCTAAAACAGATAAATCAAGAACTATATGTATTTAAAGTTAAAATGTTAGGTACTGAAAGAAAAACACAAAACAACAGCAACATCACAACTCTGGAGAATGGAAGTTGGGACGGAGGGTGAGAGAAAAGGATACTTAAATTTCCATTTCAGAATTCCTGTGCTTTACATTTGAGTAAATTTTAAAACTCAGATACAGATAATGCTTTAGTATTAAATACTGCACTAATATTAAACCTTAAAACAAAACAGAGACATCCTCATCAATAATACTTACATAATATCTATTTATTAGGGGAATTTCATATAGATCTTAGAAAAATGAAGTAAATGTAAAGATGTGGACATTATGGAAGAATATCCATGATGTAGCATTAGGTGACAGAAGTGATTTATAGAGCAATATGGTTAGAATGCCCTTTTATGTCAAAATTTTCATGTTCACATATACAGTTATATGTCGCATATGTAGGTACACATTTGTGTATGCAAGGGAAAACTGTATAGGGATGTGCCCCCAAACACTTTGGAACGTAGAGAAGGAGACTTTTGTTTCACACTTACGTACTTTTTAACTTTCAAAAAAAGCAGCATGCATGTTCGTTATTAATGATATAATTTAGAATGTGAGTTTGCATTATGGCACTTTGTCTTATCAGCTGTGTAATAAGGGGAGAGTCATGCTACCTACCCTTTCGTACCTCAGTTTCCCCATCTTTACACAAAAGAACTCCCACCCATTGTACAGTGGTATGTGTAGATGAAACGTTCCAATTGAAATGCACGAATGTATCCTAGCAGCTTGTAGGGATTTGATACAAATTATATCCTTTCCTCTTTCTCCTTTCAGGGTGAGAAATGGCAGTCGGGGTGACTCAGGAGGAGGGTTGGGTGGAGGGTGGAAAGTGAAGGGTGGAGGGCGGAGGAATGATTCAGACAGACACTATTTAAAAACAGCCCTCAGATGCACAAGGACGAAGCCATCTCTAGCTCCAAGATAACAACCCTCCCCTTTCCTACAATTTTCTTCCAGCTCCCACCCCCATCCTTTCTCTCCTAGACACCTCTTAATATTTGTTTTAACCCAGCTTTATCCGTATAAAATGTTTGGAGGTTATTAAAATGTTCCAAGATAGAAATAGCCTCATTTTTTCCTGCCCCTGTCATTACACTTAGTTGTGATGCACTTAATGTTCAGTACCCGATGCACTAAGTTCCTGAAGAGTAGAGTTCTGGCCAGGTGTGGTGGCTCACACCTGTAATCCCAGCAGTTTGGGAGGCCAAGGCAGGCAGATTACCTAAGGTCAGGAGTTCGAGACCACGCTGACCAAAATGGCAAAACCCTGTCTTTACTAAAAATACAGAAACACCTGTAGTCCCAGCTACTTGGAAGGCTAGGGCAGGAGAATCGCTGGAACCCAGCAGGCAGAGGTTGTGGTGAGCTGGGATGGCACCACTGCACTCCAGCCTAGGCAACAGGGTGAGACTGTGTCTCAAAAAAAAAAAGAAAAAAAAAGTAGAGGTCTGTTTTGTGATTTTTTTCCTCCAGGGCCTAACACAGTGACTGACACATGGTACTTACTCAATGTGTACTGAATAACTCCAGAAAAACCTTTCTTGGTTCTTTCTGTGACATTCCCATTGCTCTTATGCCGGGATCATAGCTAATTAATTAATTAGATTAATTTATCCCCACACCAAAAAAAAACAACAAAAAAAAAACATTTTCAGGGAGGTCATACATGTAAAATAGCTGATATTTATTTGCTTACTAACACAAATGCACCCCTGATTGGTGAAAGTTCAGACTGAGGTACTGGTTTAGTGGAAGGAGGAAAACAAAATACTTCCAGTCACTGAATTTTTCTTTCTCTAAGTATGGGCTACTTTAGGTCAAACTACTCAGATGTCTAGGATCTGGCTTTTGTTGACTGTTCTGAGGGGTCTTTGTTAGTTGTACATCAGTGGAAAAGAGACTGAGATGATGGTATTTAGTTGGGATGCAGCAGTCTCAACAACCCAATCCAGTGCTACCTCAACCACGTGTCACACTCCCAGCCGCAGCTGCCCATGGAACAGAGAGCAAAGCCACACCATTGCATGCATTTTATTGCCATGAGGATTTCATCGCCATCCTCAACACAGATCCCAGCTGAGCTATTCTGGACCATGTTGATGACGCTTTGTGCCAAGCGTAGATATAGACTGAAGGAGGCATGCACGATGGAAAGTAAGCTGGCAACTTCTTCCTAAAACAGTTTCCACTTCTCTGTGCTCCAGATTTCACCAATCCAGTGTTGAGGAACAGACAGCCTTTCAAGCAAACTCAGCCCTTCCCCCACAACCCACCATCCTCAGGACTCCTCCTCTTTGGAGAAGCAGCGAGGGAAGAGGCAGGGCAAGGAGAGTGGTCAGGAGTAGCTATAGGCTCACAGCTTCTTAGCTGGGACCTCCGGAGTCCTCCTGGACGATGGTTGCTAGAGAAGTGAGCGGCAAGGGGAGGACTTAGTCTCCTGGTTTTTAAATCCCAGGCCCTTCCGAGGAACTCCGGAACAACTTCCTGCTGTCTCTAATTCCTCCTCCCTACAGCTGACTTTGGAATTGTTTGACTTGGCTTTGTTGACATGATAATAATTATAGTCATTTTCATTAATTGCTCCCTATTTGAGCCTAATTGCCATGGCGTACAATAAAATTATGCACATCATTCAATGTGCCATATTCACTTCAGATTTTATACCATTGTAACAGTAGATTTGGTTCACTTTTACATATTATTGCTCACACGACTTAGTTATATACACTTTTTTTTTTTTTGATAGACAAAAACAAACCTATTTCAAGTAGCCAAATCAGTGTAACCAGCAGGAGAGCCTCAGGAGGGACTGGGACTAAGAAAAGGGAAGTTGTCTTTTTTGCTTTTTCCTGTGCTTCCCCTTTGTTCTTTTCTCTTTCTCCTGGTTATCTTTTTCTGCTTCTCCATGGTAGCAGATGCTCTTCCACAGTAGGCTTCTGATGTTCGATGACCTCCATTCAAGTGACCAGCCTAGACTGACGGCTATTTTCATTCTGCTTCCAAATTCCCAGGAGAAAGTATCCAAGTAACTCAGCTTGGTCGATTATTTCTGATTCAGTCAAGTGTAGTCAATAGATGGCATGACAGTTCAAGAATTTCAGGGGGTCCCAACCTATGGGTGGTTGGGTATGTGAGGGTGGTGGTAGAGAAGCTCTCCAGTTTGCAGGGGTCCCCATGGCCACGGACCTGTACCAGTCTGTGGCCTGTTAGGAACGGGATCATACAGCAGTAGGTGAGTGGCTGGTGAGAGTGAGCATTACTGCCTGAGCTCCGCCTCCTGTCGGATCACCAAGTGACACTAGGTTCTCATAGGAGCATGAACCCTATTGTGAACTGTGCATGCGAGGGATCTAGGTTGCACACTCCTTATGAGAATCTAATGCCTAATGATCTGAGATGGAACAGTTTCATCCTGAAACCACCCCCGCCCAATCCCCTACCTGGTCCGTGGAAAAATTGTCTTCCACAAAGATAGTCCTTGGTGCCAAAAAAAGTTGGGGACTGCTGCTTCAAGGCTTTCTGTAAGGTGGAGGTAATAATGCAGAGAACCTGTCTCTTGGGGTGGTGGTGAGTGCTGCAATTTGCATTGTTCACAGGGTACTTTGCACAGTCCTGGCACATAGAAATCACTGAATATAATGTTTACCATTATTGCTGTTATTATTATCTCTTTGGGTCCTTAAAACATTTTTTCAGGATTTTTAGGTGGGTATGATTTCAAAATCCATAAAATCTACCTAAAGATTTATATGAGAATAATCCAAAAATCTCAGGGAAATCATATGGAAAAGATTATTTATTTATTTTCCTCAAATCTCTGAACAACACTTGAAACGTTTTCACACACTAGGTCTCATTTTGGAGAGCTTGGAGACCTGGCCTGTAAGATTTCACTAATCCAGGAGGGGGCAGGCTTCCCAAACACAAATGCCCTCTGCTGCGGAGCCGCGGCTCCAGGAGAAACAAAGCCGCGTCAGTGAGAGCCGTTTCAGAAATCTAGTATTACCTTCAAAAAAATGTAAGAAATCAAAAGCAACTGAATATTTGCATGGCCTAGAAGAATCCCTGGCTGTGTCATCCATAGGCACCTCGTCACTTGCCAGGCTGGGTCGGCTATAAGCTTGTGAAGTAAGCAAAAGAAATTTCCCGCGTCCCCACCCACTCCTATCTTTGCCTTTGTTTCTGGTCCTCTGCCCCCTTCCTGCCTGTACCTTCCTCCTTCATCTTTGTTCCCCTCTCCCATGGCAATCTATCTTTGGGAAAAATAACTGTGATTTAAATGTTTAAAGAAATAAGGATCCTAGGGATATTAGGTCGCTTCACTTTCAAGAGTGTGATAGTCACTAACAAGGGAACTAGCGTGCGGATGCCCTACCAGGACTCATATTAAGAGAGGTGGAGGATTCATGACTTAAAGCAAGGGCATTGAAGGTAGATAGGGCTGGTTTAAATCCTGGCTTTGGTGATAACACATTGTCATTCTGTGACCACTTCCCAGCTCCATTACCCCGGGTAAGTTACTACCATATATTCTAGAAGGGGGAAATGCAAAGAATTCTTAATCTGCATTAAGTAGTCTTATTGCTAGTGGTAATTACTATATTGTTACTTTAGAACTATTAATACATACACATATGTGTGTATGCAAATAATTTACTATTAGGAGCCAAGATTTTTTTCAGTATAAAAAAATACATAAAATATAAACCCCAAAATGTTAAGTAAAACTTAATAAACTGAAATTCAAATTACACTGGTATGAATACATGATTTATTTTAGGCATGTGATATACTGAGGAATAAAGATAACAGTAATTTTCTCATTGGGCATAGGACAAGCAGAAAGACCATGGGGTAATGTCTTTAAAGTATTGAAAGAACAAAAGTCAACCTAGAATTCTATACCTGGCTAAAATATTTTTTAAAATGAAGATAAAACTGAAGACTTCTTAGACAAAAAAACTAAAAACAATTCATTACCAGCAGGCCCACACTGTAAGAAATGTTAAACTCCTTTAGGCAGAAGGAGTAATTCCAGATGAAAATGTGGATCTTCAAAATGGAATGAAAAGCACCGTCAGTGGTAACTACATGAATTTCTTTTATCACATTATTCAAATGTATTTATAAAATAATTGACTGCTCAAACAAAACTTATAGCAATATAAGGTAGAGTTTACAGTATGTCAAAGTAAATTATATAAAAAACAAAGGCTTGGCCAGGTGCAGTGGCTCATGCCTATAATCCCACCACTTTGGGAGGCTGAGGCAGTTCACCTGAGCTTGGGATCACCTGAGGTCGGGAGTTCAAGACGAGCCTGATGAACACGGAGAAACCCCATCTCTACTAAAAATACAAAATTAGCAGGGCGTGGTGGTGCATGGCTGTAATTCCAGCTACTCGGGAGGCTGAGGCAGGAGAATGGCTTGAACCTGGGAGGTGGAGGTTGCAGTAAGTTGAGATCACGCCACCGCACTCCAGTCTGGGCAACAAGAGTGAAACTCCATCTCAAAAAAAAAAAAAAAAAAGCTCAAAAACTAGGAGAAGACAAGTGGAAGTATACTACTGTAAGGTTCTTATGCTATACATGAGGTAGTATAATATCAATAATATCAGTTGAGGGTAGACTATGTAATTTAAATATGTGTATGATGAATCTTAAAGCAACCACTAAAATAATGAAACATAGGGTTACAGCTAGTAAGCCAACACAAGAGATAAAATGGAATAATATCACCAGGCATAAGAAAGGTAATTTCCTAATAAAAAATTAGACAATTTATCAGGAGACCTAACAATCTTAAATATTCATACCCCTAACAACAGAATTCCAAATTATATGAAGCAAAAACTGAGAGAAGTGCAAACAGAAGTATATGTATCCACAATATAGCCAGAAATTTTGATACTGTTCTCCTGATAATTGATAGAGCATGTAGAGAGAAAATCAATAAGAATATAGAAGAGCAACAGTCAATCAACTTGACCTAATTGACACGTATAGAAAACTCCACTTAATGAAAGCAAAAGATACCTTCTTTTCAATTGTCCAAAGAATATTTGCAGAGACAGATCATATTCTGGGCCATGAAACCAGTCTCAATACATTTAAAATGTTCATGTCATACAAAATGTATTAACTGATGTTAATGGAATTAAATGAGAAACAAAAAACAGAAAGACCTCTGGAAAACACCCAAATATATGGAAACTAAATAACATACTTTTAAATAACCCATGGGTCAAAGAAGAAATCAAAAAGGAAATTAGAAAGCATTTTGATCCCAGCACTTTGGGAGGCTGAGGTGGGCAGATCACGAGGTCAGGAGATCAAGACCATCCTAGCTAACACGGTGAAACCTCGTCTCTATTAAACAAAATTAGCTGGGTGTGGTGGTGGGCTCGTGTAGTCCCAGCTACTTGTGAGGCTGAGGCAAGAGAATGGCGTGAACCTGGGAGGCAAAGGTTGCAGTGAGCCGAGACTGCGCCACTGCACTCCAGCCTGGGCAACAGAGCGAGATTCTGTCTCAAAAAAAAAAAAAAAA
>NW_016804356.1:2021980-2029409 GCF_001698545.2 Rhinopithecus bieti
AAAAAAAAAAAAAAAAAAAAAAAAAAAAAAAAGAAAGAAAAGACATTTTGAATGAATAAAATAAAATAAAATATTTCAAACTTTGTAAGATACCACAAAAGCAAAAAGCCCATATGATCAAAGAAGAGAGGTCTAGAATCATTGACTTCAGCTTCTAACTTCAAAAACTAGAAAAGATAAAATCCAAAGTGGACAGAAGAAAGGAAATAATAAAATCTTAGATGAAGTTAGTGAAATAGAAAATAGAAACAAAATCAATGAAAACAGAAGCTAATTCTTTAAGAAGATCAGTAAAATCGCCAAACTTTCAGCAAACTGATAAGAAACAAAAAAGAAAGAAGAAATCAAGTCAGGAGTTAGAGAGGTGACATGACTGCAGATTCTACAGATACTAAAAGGACAATAAGGGAGTATTATTACCAACTTTATGCTGGTATCTTCACCAACTTGAATGAAATGGAAAACTGCCTAAAATACAAACTACCAAAACTCTCTCAGGATGGATCAGATAATCTGAATAGCCCTAAATCTATGAAAGAAATTGAAGTTTTAGTTAAAAATTTTCCCACGAAGAAAATTCCAGGCCCATGTGGCTTCAGTGGTATATTCTATTAAATATTTAAGGATGTAAAAACTACCCGTTCTACACAAACATTCTGAGAAAATGGAAGAGGAGGAAATTCATTCTATAAGGTATGATGATTCTAGAACCTAGGATATTACAAGACAAAAAAATTACAGACTCATAACCCTCATGAACATAGATGCAAAAATCCTAAATAAAACTTCGGTAATCATATGTAATAATTTAGAAAAAGGAGACTACAACATGACCACATGCTATTTATCTGAGGAATCCAAGAATGTAACATTTGAAAATCAACTTAATGTAATTCACCATATAAACAGACCAAATAGGCACAGAAAAACATTTGACAAAACATGACATCTGTTTCTCATTAAAAATCTCTCAGCAAATTTGGATAAGAAGGGAATGTCTTTAACCTGATAAAGGGAATCTATGAAATAAACTATAGCATACATCATACTTAATGATGAAATACTGAATACCCTCCCACTAAGGTCAGGACCAACACAAGAATGTCTGCTCTCACCACTTCTATTTAACAGTGTGCTTGAGTTCTAGCTTGAGCAATAATGAAAAAAATAAATAAATAAAAGAATAAAAGATGTTCAGATTGGAAAGGAAAAAGTAAAACTCCCTTTATTCCCAGGTAATGTGATAGTTTACATAGGAAATCTGAGCAAATCTTGTAAAGCTCCTAAAACTAATAAATCAGCAAGGTTGCTGGATACAGGATCAGCAAGCAAGAATCAGTTGTGTTTCTATGTACTTGCAACAAACTATCAGAAATTTAAATAAAACAGTGCTGCTTACAGTAGCATAAAAATATGATACATAGATGTAAATTTGACAAGATATGTGCAAGACCTATATGCTGAAAGCTACAAAACATTGCCAAAATAAATTAAAGCAGATCTAAATAAATAAAGATATCATGGTATTGAAGACTTGATATTGCTAAGTTAAAATTCTCCCCAAATTGATCTATAGATTAAACACAATATCAATCAAAATCTTCACACATTTTTTTTGGCACAAATTTACAAGCTGATTCTGACATTTATATGGCTGTGCCAAGGACCTAGACTAGTTAAAACAATTTTGAAAAGAAGGAAAAAGTTGAGAACACTAAACATTACCTGATTTCGAAGTGTATAAAACTGCAGCAAGACACTGTGGTACTGGAGTCAAGTTAGACAAGTAGACCAAGGGAACAGAAGAGAGTCCTGAAACAGACCCAAACATAAATGAAAACTTGGTTGTTGACAAAGTTTAAAGCCCAGTTCTTGGACAAAAATGTAGCCTCTCAACAAATGGTTCTGGAAAAAGGGAATATCCATGTGCAAAATAAATGAACTTTGATCCACATGTTGTACCATATACAAAAATTAACTCAAAGTGAACAGTAGACCTAAGTATAAAATCCAAAAACTATAATACTTCTAGAAGAAAACATAGGATAAAATTTTTGCAGCCTTGGGTTAAGCAAAGATTTCTTGCACAAAATACCAAAAGCACATACTGGGTGAAAATATTTGCAAATCATGTATCTGATAAATAACTCATATCAAAATATCTAAAACTCTCAAAATTCGACAATAAGAGAAAAAACAATCAAATAAAAAAAGGAAAAAAATTAAATAGACACTTCACCAAAGAAAATATATTGGTAGCAAATAAGCACAGGAAAAGATGCTCAACATCTGTAGTTATTATGGAAATGCAAATTCAAACTATCATGGACATCACCACATATCTATTAAATTGACAAAATTAGAAAGACTACACCAAATATTGAGGAGGATGTGGAGAAACCCAAACTCTCATATACTGCAAGTACTTACAATGTAAAATTTGAAAAATTTTGACTTCTGCATACACTCACAAAATTGTCACAACAATCAAGATGGTGAACACATCTGTCATTCCCAAAAGTTTACTCATAACCCCATTTGTAATTCTCCCCTCCCACCATTTCCTGTTGCCCCCTTTCCCTTAGTCCCCAGGCAACCATAGAGGCCGCAGATCCTTTCTCTGTTACTATATTTATTTTTTTATACCTTTACAGAAATAAAATGGTATAGTATGTATGCTTTTTGTCTTGCCCATTTCACTGGTGATAAATTTTTGAGATTCATCCAAGTTGTTATGTGTATGAATAGTTCAGTTCTTTTCATTGTTGAGTAATATTCCATTGTATGGATATACCACAATTTGTTTATTCATTCCATGTTGATGGACATTTGAGTAATTTCTACCTTTGGCTATTACAAATAAAGCTACCATGAATAAATACCTGGGAGTAGAAAGTCTTCACCATTATAGTAGGAGTATATTTAATGTTTTGTGGAAGTCCTAAGCTACTTGAAACCTTCTCAAAGACCTATTGAGGTAAGGATCATTTATCTTAGAGATGAGGAAATTTGAGTCTCAGAAAAGTCATATTGATTTACCCAGTGTGTCTCTGCTAGTAAGTAGTACAACCAAGTTCAACTAAGTTTGGAATAAACTTAATTCTTCTGATTCTACACCCAGGAGATGCTTCCATCAGCCCATAGACATTCCTAAAAACCTAGTCTCACCACTAATATTGCCAGCATTTATACACTTACTACAGAAATAGGAACTTGGAGACTTCCTGTTAAAAGAGTGCTTCAAAAACTAATTCTATGAAACATTAATCTTACAAGATGATGTGTGACACAAGCGTTTAATGGTCAAGGAAACCTGGGAGGGCTGCACCCGTTAGCCCCCTTGTATAAGCACATCATGTTAAAATATGACAGATATGAGAAATTCTATAGCAACAAATTCATTTATATTTGTCTAATCAAGTACATCTTAACCATATTTGAACTTAGAACTTGTTTTTTCACCTACAACTTTTTACTAGATATTATAAACTTTATCATAACATTGTGTTAAGTGTGTAGTAAACTGTAACGAAATTTGAATTAAGACTTGTCAGGTCAGGATAACAGCACAGTCTCCTTTTACTTTGCTCTCTCAGCATCATGAAAGATACAAATAGAATGACAAGTATTTAAAAAGTAAAACTTTGCACCAGGCATCAAATTATGACTCTTTATAGATTGCCTATATATCAGAATAAAATCATTTAATTCTTATATTGAAGCAAAACCTACTGGGGCTTATTCATTTCAAGCTGAGTTATTCTTTGACATATTGAAATTCACTGCAAGAAAAAACAATCTTTATTCTAAGCCTTTTCAAAGTTGATGAACAAAGAAAGCCATATCCAAGTTGTAAGTACATCTCTTCTCTTCAGCTGTGTAGATAATGCGGCCTCATGCAATTAAGTTAAGTGGAAGTAGTTAAGAACAATTTGTTGATCTTCATGGCCTTTTGTCTGTAGGAAACAGATTCTATTCAAAACCATATGTCTAGACCACATTTATGCTTTAGAAACAAGGCACCAAATTTTGATCCAGACTGCCTAGGTTACCTCTTGAACCTACTGATATCTTTATTTTGAGTGTAAATTTTTCCCCTTTAGTAGAGCAGTGTGCCGCAAATCAAAATGGTGAGTGTTGCAAATTCTAGAAAGCATAGGCTGCCAATTCTTCCTTTCCACTCACACTGTCAATGACTGTTCAACATGATGAAGAGGTAGGAATAAGAATGGGAGAAGGCAATGCAGAAACTCCCTAAGCAGGTTATTCTCCATCTTCAAATACATTCTCTGTATTTCAATGTTCCTCCATCTCTTCAGGGCCTACGGAGGCTCCATCACTCTGGTTCTCTTTCCCTCTGGCTTCTGATTGGGATTAGCCAGTGGTGAGCACCATGAGGTCCTGAATCTTGCCCCTCTTCCACTACCCCTTGCACCCTCTTTGCCTGTCTGTTCTTGGCTAGGGCTGCCTTCCTCTGCTCTCAGCCGTGGCTCCAGCCAGGCACCCCCTCCCTCCCACAGCTCTGCAGCTGTGCTCAAGATCTGCTCAATTCTCCTCCCCTTCTCCCTTTAGGTCTCATGATGGTGAAGGCTGCCCAGTGCTGCCAATCCAGGGTGCTTCACTCCCCTTGTTTTCCTCTTGACTCTGCTCCCACCTCTGTGAATGGTCCCTTTGTTAAACTTCTACTCATTACCCCTTTGAGTGTGCCAGCTGTTCCCTGCCAATATCATCACATGTACCTGTGTTCTAATGTTAAAATTCCTACCAAATCACTTAATTTATATTACAGTTAAAAGTTGTGATATGAGTTTTTCAAATTAGATGTCTTGCTTTGAAAGGGGAACTTTTAGAAAATGTATTTTAAAATGAGTGACGGTATTTTATACTAAAATGGTGAATCCTAACTTTTTTTTCAGTAGATTGAGGAAAGCATTTTAGCTACTTAAGACTGGCTGACAAAAGTGTGTCTTCTCTCCTTTTTCCTCTTCATACTCACAAGAAGTTCTAGGACATGCTGGCCCCAACTGAGGCCATCTTCTCACCCCACACCCAGACTTGTGACTCCTCTGGATAAACGACAAAGTCGATTTGCTTTCCTTGTTTTTAAACCATAGCTGCTAAATTGAGGGAAGTCAAATGATCTGGTATTCTAACATTCCACATCTCCTTCCAAATCCTTTTTCTTTTTTACCCCCTATTTTCTTCCCCACCTTGTTCCATTTCCTACAAAATGGCTTTTGTTCCTTTCCCCCTTCTTTCCCGTTGTTATGTGATGGCCCAAGACTGACTCTCAGCCACTTGTGAGGTGTGTCACAGTGACGTATAACTGATAGGAGCCAGAGTTCTTAAGCTTGCAAATATTTTACTTAAAAAAATAGATGCAAATAGATTCAAGGTTACTCCGCAGAATAACACAACTCTCAATAATCTAAAATTCATAGTGCTTGGCCAGGTGTGGTGGTTCACTCTTGTAATCCCAGCACTTTGGGAAGCTGGGGTGGGAAGATTGCTTGAGCCCAGGAGTTTGAGACCAGCCTGGGCAACATGGGGAGGCCCTGTCTCTACAAAAAAATTTTTTAAAAAAATTGGTGGATATGGTGGCATGTGCCTGTAGTCCCAGCTGCTTGTGGGATTGAGGTGGAAGGATTGCTTGAGTTGGGGAGGTCAAGACTGCAGTGAACTGTGATCCTACCACTGCACCCCAGCCTAGGCAACAGACTGACCCTGTGTCAAATAATAATAACAATAATAATAATAATACAACCCATAACACTTTCTTGAGTGGGAGAAAAAAATGTGGAATGATCGCTAATGTATCAGAAATTACACATGGCTGATTGTCTTGCCTTTCTATTACTGATCTACATTTAATAGCTCCGGCCATTAAAAATCATTGTAGCACTTTATTTCTGCACACACAAATTGTTTTTGACTCATTAAAATCTGGACATGCCTGTGGGAGTGTTGCAGATTTAAATATCATTCATCAAGTAAGCTGTCGTACAAAAAAGGTCTAGCACAGCTGCTTCAGGGAAAAACTAAAAGAAACCGCATTACTGTGGGGAAAATCCCCAATGGAAGTCCTATATGGCTTGAGAAAGAAACTCTCAATTGTAATAATTACATTATTATATTTATGGATCTTGAATGAGTCTTATCTGTTAAAGATTGCTTCCCCCTTCAGCATCATTTTTTATTAAAAATTTTTTCCCAGCATCTTCTTCTTCTTCTTCTTTTTTTTTTTTTTTTTTTTTTGAGACAGGGTCTCGTTTTGTTGCTCAGGCTGGAGTGCCATAGTGCAATCATGGCTTACTGCAGCCTTGAACTTCTGGGATCAAGAGGTCTTCCCGCTTCAGCCTCCTGAATATTTGGGATTACAGGCATGAGCCACCACGCCCAGCCCAATTTGTCGTTTAACAACAAATTTAGAGAATATTAAAATGTCTTTTCACAGGCAGAACTATTCTCAATGTGTTCAAGCAGAACTCTAAGTCCTAAGTTAAAGACAGTCACATAACTGGGTTCCAAACTGCAGCATATGATTCTGTTTTCAGCACAAGATGACACCAGGTGTTGCAGTTTTGAAAAGAGATTTGTCAAGGCCTGGCTTGACCAGCTGCAGCAGGGGCCTGGGAGGAGTTGGCTCTGCAAGGAAGGGCCTTACTGGGGAGAGTCAGCAGGGTCGCCTCCATTGAGCAGCAGAATCTGGGAAGGAGTCTCCTGTGGCAGGCAGAATCCTATGTCCAGTGGGCCACATTACAGATTGGAGGGCATTGTTGAGAACAGCAATTTACATCAGAGAGGACCAGCAGAGCTCATCCCCACAGGAGCACTGCTATGGGAAATTGGAAACGGGCTGCTGGGAAGCTAATGGCAGCTGGCAGTACAGGGCATACTGTCTTCCAGCAGCTGAGCCTCGGGTACAAATGCCACATCTGGGAGCATCTGGTAAGGAAAAGGCAGGGCCAGTCCTAAAGGTATTGCAGGCAAGTCAATCAGGTGCAAGAACGGGAAGATACTCATTTGCAGAACTGGGTGAAAAATGAGAATCAAGGCTCAGAAAATGACCCTTTATTGAGGCATTAACCAAAAAAATTTTTTTTAAATTTTTTTAGTAGAAATGAAGTCTCATTATGTTGCCTAGGCCGGTCTCAAACTCCTGAGCTCAAGAGATCCTCCTGCCTTGGCCTCACACAGTGCTGGGATTACAGGCATAGGCCACCACACCTAGCTTGAACCCTTTTGTGAAAGTGAAACATGAGTGCAGAGTCAGAGAAGCAGTAGAGCTGGCAATGCAAAATCCAGAGTTTCAGAATAGAGTTTGTTAATCCCTTATACTTAAATACTTATCTGACTTTTTAAAAATGTGGGCTGGATCTTCAGCTTACAGAAACCTCTCAGCACTCAGAGAGAGAGAGAAAGTTAAAAA
>NW_016804356.1:2029775-2050921 GCF_001698545.2 Rhinopithecus bieti
CTGAACTTGTCTATGACACATAGTGTTAGTCAAGATTCTTGGGGGCAAATGGCAGAAATCCAATTAAAATTAGTTTTAAGAAACTACAATGAAAAGAATTTACTTGCTCATGTCACTGGAAAGTACAAGGGTGGAGCTGCCAATTACTAAAAGGGCTCAAATGCTGTTCCCTGGGTTCTTTACTCATCTTTCTCTTTACTGTTTTCTGCTTGTGTTGGGTTGGTAAGTGTTTAACAACTAAGTCTCTGGGGGAAAAATGTATGTACATACATATACATACAAAGTTATTATAAATTTTACTCATATAAGGAATGTATAGCACAATTCACAAAGAATAATATCTAATATTCTTTATGTAAATTTGATACAGCTAACTTATTCTCATAGGATACGTTTGTTTATTTTTGCTAAACTCTTGTATCTGTAAACAAATATGGTTGTTTTTGAAGAACCAGTATAATTCTGACTTGAATGTTAGTGGATATTTTCACTTACAAGAAAGACAATGCTATATACTAAACTGTGTCCTCCTCAAATTTATTTGTTGAAGCTCTAACCCCTAAGGAGACTGTATTTGTAGACAGGGCCTATAAGGAGGTAATTAAGTTAAAGGAAGTCATGAAAGTGGGGCCCTAATCTGATAGAACTGGTGGCCTTAAAAGAAGAGGAAGAGAGAGAGAGATTTCTCAGACTCGAAGAAGTCATCTAAGCACACAGTAAGATGGAGACCACCTACAATCCAAGAGAGAAGACCTTAGAATGAAACCTTCCTTTCTGCACCGTGATCTTGGACTTCTAGGCTCCAGAACCATGAGAAATAAATTTCTGTGGTGTAGGCCATCCGGTCTATGGTATTTTGTTATGGCCCACAGAGACTCACACAGATAGAAAAAGAAAGTGAAACAATAAAGACATATATGGGAACTTTACGTTTTTAGCAAAGACTAACAACTTTGCTCAACCAGATAATAGTTTTTGGATAATTGAATATTTTATTTCTTTTTTGTTCTGTTTATGTAGCATCTTTAGAGATGACACATTTTAAAGTTTAATCTGCATTACTAACAATTTTTCTATCACTGTTAACTTTAGATAGGGGATTGGCAAAATGCCCTGTGGTCCTAATCTGGCCTCCTGTCTGTTTGTTGTAAATGAAGTTTTTTGGAACACAGCCACACTGACTTTGTTTACGTATTGTCTATAGCTGCCTTTGCACTGCAATGGCACGGCTGAGGAGTTCTGACAGAGACCATATGACCTGCAAACCCTGAAATGTTTATTGTCTGGTCTTTTACAAAAAAACTTGTGAACTTTGGTTTAGAAAACCAACAAAATAATAAATTAAGCCTTGTAGTGTTTGAAAATTTTCATGGTATAAATATTCCCACTATGGGTAATTTCAAGCTGCCAATGTAAATGTCACTGAACACAGAATTGAGAAAAAATGTGCAGTAAAACACCATTATGTAGCATTTCCACCAATTTGAAAAAAAACTAGATTTGAAAAAAAACTTATTTTTTTTGTTTTATAACAAAAGGCATAACTAACCCCAGGAACATAGATAATAATAAAATGCAGTCAAATAGTTAGGAAATGAGTTTTGAATATGTACTATCTTTGCTTTTACTATAATTTATTTAATTGTAAGTTTATATAATTTGCTTTTTAATCATGGCTGTCTTTAATGACCGGCTCACAAAATCTCCAGAAAATTTAACAGTTCATGCTTGTGAGCCAATATGAGCTGGCTCCAGCACACCACCATCTCGGCTTCTCCAGGCATGTTGACCTCACTCTCCTCTGCTGGCAACAGGCTCCTTATGGCCAGAAAGTTTGTGGCTGGCTGCCCCAAGCCTATATCTTATGGCCTCTGATAACAATGATGAAAAACTCTGGAGCCTTTAATATCCATAAGTCACATTCAGTGCCTGGAGCAATCATTCTGGAGAATAGGCTAGAGTGAGTACAAGGACAGATAATCTCACCAGGACTACATTGAATGGGAGAGGGGCTGTTCCTTTCTTATAGAGTGACTGTGGGTATATAAAAATTGCCTAAATTAGTTCCTAGCAATCCTACTTGCCCAACTCTAAATGCTTGTCAATGTTGAAATGAGGTACAAAGAATTAAATACAACACCCCAATGAGTTGTGATCATGGTAAATCACAGTTGAGACAAGTACTTCCCTGGATGTGGATATCAGGTATGCCATTAATGTACCTTTCAAGTGCATTGATCCCCTCTCACTGCAAATAAAATGTATTGATCTTTTTAATCTCATCCATGTTGACATTCTAGCCAATGTAAACACCTAGCATTTTTTCATGAGATCTACTCTTAAGACATTTTTACATGATCTAGATTTGAAAAAAATTATTTTTTTCTAGCCTCAATGTGAGAATTTTTTTTTCTCAGTTGTTTTTTATTTCAGCCCACTTTGCCAATCAGTTGAGACATTTTAATATTTTGATTCTACTGTCTGCAATATTGTCTATTCCCACCAGCTTTATTTTGCTTGTATATTACAGTTATTTATGCTTTCCATGTTTTTATCCCAGTCATTGTTAAACTTAAAAAAAAAAAGAAGAAATTCCTTTGAGATACCACTAGAAGCTTCTTTTCACATTGGCATCCAACCATTAAGTGGCATCCAACCATTAAGTGATTGCACAGTGAAACCAGTGCAAATCCAGCCCATGTGTAATTATTGCACATGAGCTCTGTTTTCTGCGTGAAGGAAGCATCAATGTCTTCCGCCAATTATACTTCATTCTTTGAACAATACTCTAGAGAAACTATTATGCAATTAATATGATTAGGGTTTTATTTTTTGGGAAAAGCAAATAACATCAATTTATGATGTTGACTATTGTTCTAAAGTAGGTAATAGTAAGACTGTAAACCCCTTTTCCAGAAGATAAACATCCATCTGTTGCAAAAATAGAAGAGACTGTATAATGATTGCCACATTTCTGTGAGACATTCCTTTGTCTAGAATTTATGCTGATTTGTGGTTTGATAAAGCACAGTGAGGGACCTTCCCATTGAAACTATCTAAAATGAGTTGTGCTAGGTGGTGATGTCTCCATAGCCCATCATTTCTGCCCTCTGGTTCTTAATAGAAGAGTTCAAACACCTTGATTTCTTGCACAGTCACTTCACCATGGCCATGGAGTTCTTGTGTGTTTGTGTGTGATGGGGGAGGAGTTGGGAGTGGAGATGCAATCTGGAAGACCTCTCCCTACCCATTTCCAACTCTCCCCCTCACCACACACAGGAATTTCTCATAGAAATATGGCAATCAGTATATGGGGTCTGAGGGTATCTCTCATCTTGACCAGGCTCTAAAACAATGTAGGCCCCAGGATAGGACTAATTTTTCTCCTGGTTGTGTGCTGTGTTCAGTGTTGAGATGGCAGTTGCCTTGTGTTTAGCTTGCTGTTAAGGGAGGAGTACAAGACAACAATAATGGGGATTGGGGGGTTGAGGTGGGGAGACACCAGAGTTAAAGTATCGAATCGGTATCTTGCCCCGTCAGATCGTAGACTGATTCTTGCTTCCCTATCAAGATTGTGTCACTTTTTGGTGTCCTTCGTTTTGTGTCCCTCCTTGTATTTTTTTTCAGATAGCTTGTCAAAAACAGAACTCCTCAGAGTACCTATGTACCTGCATTGGTCTCTATATTGGCTTTCCATTTTCTTTCTACTTGAGATCATTTATGATGATCTTGTCAACATTTTGCTTTGTAGAACCTCCAATTTTTCTTTAGCCATATTCCTTCTTAGTCTCAGACAATGGATCATGCCTCCATTTCTTTTAAACATCCTTTGAGCTACTTCCTCAGGGAAGTCCAGGGAAATATCTACCCACTCAAAATTCCTCCCCCTTCCTCAACACTATGTGACAGGGTCATTTTTCCTCATGACTGCTGTCTCTTCCATACCCCCAGCCAGTCTTTTATGTTGGCCAGAACCATGTTTGGCATAGCTGTTTTTCTCATTGTTTTCCTTACTTTAATGGAGGATGAATTGTCAATAAACTAAGCCAAGGATTTACTAGATACTCCCCTGTGGGAAGAATGGCACTTCTAGCAGAAGTATGAATTGCCAACCCTCCATTACTAAATATAACCTTGCCACAATGTCCTTCTGAATTTCACACAGGGTATTACACCTTCTTGACATAATTCTTCCATTAGATTGATTTTCTGACCTAGATTTCCCTTCTAATGGCCCATTCCACTTGACAGTTCTATCCTTTTGGGACTCCGTAACACCAATAGTATCATACATACTTTTCTCCGTGGAAAGGTCAAGCTCATTTTCTTTGTTTATCCAGGTGGATTCTACGAAGCTTATTTATTTCTACATGTCCAGCATTAACAAAGTACCTAGCACATGATAAATAGTCAATAAACGCAGGTTGAATAAAAATAAGCTGGTATAGATGCATATGAAAACCTAAATATTTTTGAAAACTCTTCCCCTAGCTGTATTTTCTTGAGAATAATTGGGCTCCTTTTTTGCTATTGTTCTTTTCTCTGTATGTCACAGACTTATGTTTAATGGGTTTTAGATCCTAGAACTTGAGTTTACAGGCCAAATATGTGCTATGGGCTTACTACAGTAAGCCCTTCTTGCTCTCTCTCAAAGAGCAATATAGAATCATCTTCTTGCTCTCTCTCAAAGAGCAATATAGAATCATCTTCTTGCTCTCTCTCAAAGAGCAATATAGAATCATCTTCTTGCTCTCTCTCAGAGAGCAATATAGCATTGAGACTTGGTAAGCCATAAATAGAAAGCAAAGGGTGAAATTTCATTGTAAAACAGCAAAAAGAATCAGAATTCCCTTTATTCTTTTAGGGCAAAAGATCACTTCTTGCATTATTTGAAGGTGTCACATGAGAGACTTGCCTGCTTTTCAGAGGGCAGTATTGCATATCTGGGGCTGAAAGAAACAGGAGAGCAGAGGGGAAAGATAAGTTAGAAAGCTCACAGGTTTTATTCTAAGGTATAAGCAAGCCACTGTGGACAGTGTTCCTAAGAGAAACCCTCAAATAGCTTTTATAGGCAAACCAAGAAAAACTTAATTGAACATCCTAGTGAGTTGATTTTCCTCACCTACAGAGATAAAAATGATATTGCAATGCAGAGGGTAGGGCAACTCTTGGTATAGGTTACAAAGGAGTAGTTAAGTCCTAAGAGAAAGGTCATATTTTAAAATAGGTTGAAGAATAAAAGAAAGACTGAAAAAAAAAAAAGAAATATGGCAAGCACTTGGGCAGATGAAGATGTTAAGAATACAATCTGTGGAGGGGGCACACTACTTCCTTCTTGCTCCTCATTAGCAAATGGTGGGATCAAGTGTCCTGGAGAGTGACATAGTTTTACAGACCAATTTTCCAGGAAAGCATTTGGTTTCAGTGCAAATAAATTAGCGAATAAACTACTGGAAATACTGAAAAGGAAATCTCATGTGATTCAGAGTGAACTTAGAGATTCTTACATGAAGAAACATCACCATTGTGCCCATGCCAAAACGGTGGTAAGGATTATTCCTCTTTCTTCAACAATTTCTCTTTCACTTCCTGATTTCAGTGGGCATTGGCAGGGCACAGTCTTTGCTTGTTACTCTTCTCTCTTAACACACTTTATTTATTTATTTGATTTTTGATTTTTTTTTTTGTAAAGACAGGATCTCACTATGTTCCCAGTGATGGTCTCAAACTCCTGGGCTCAAGTGATCCTCCCACCTCAGCCTCCCAAAGCACTGGGATTAGAGGCATGAGTCACCATGCCCAGATGACACTTAATTTTAGAAGGCTCATTGTTGCCTATAAACTTCAGCACCCCCCTCTCTCTCTATAGATGACACCCAAGTCATTAACTCTAGTCAAGACTCACTCTCACCACTTCCATCCCCATCACTGGATAATTCCACTTCAACATTGTGCCATGATCTCAGACTCCTCCACCAAAGTCACCATGTGCTCAAAGCACATCCTGCCATGTGAGCTTGCTCTCTGGCAGGTAGGGGAGACATCTAGAAGTAAATTGGTACACGAGGGACAGAGAGAAGACTTTGCCAGTTGCAGGCAGGGATGTGTGTGACACATGCAAGAATCTTCCTTTCTGTCTGGGAACAACTGCCTGTTCTGGCCTCTAATCCTGAGCCTTGGTGCAATTTCACCTTCCTGACTCTCACCTACTGGTTTCCCTCCTTACTTTGAGGACTGAATTCTGCCATGTGTCCCTAGAATTAGCCCATTAGTCTGGCTCCTAATCCACATTTCGCTCATAAATCAGTAAGCTACCATTTGTATGAAAAAAAGAGTATACATGACTATAATTATAGGACACTTCTAGAAGGAGACAGAAGACATTAGTAAAAGTTGTTGCTTCTGAAGAAATAAATTAGGTAACTGGGGGCAAGGGGAGAGAGACTTACCTGTAAAGCAAATCTTACTACATTTATGTGTATATACAGATATATATATACACACACACATATATATACACGCACATATATACATTTTAAATTTTCATTTAAAAATTAAACAGTATGTGCCCTATGGTCAGCTGATCATCCTATGTTCTATCAAAAAATATTTATTGATTGTCTACATGCCAAACACTGTTGAATAAATAATGCTCTGCTAGTTTTTATTCTAGTAAATAGAAGTAGTCGATAAACAAGTAGATAAGAAGCTAATTTCACCAGCTCACACTCATCAGGATGGCTATTAATAAAAAAAAATACAGAACAAAATAAATGTTGGGAAGGATGTGGAGAAATCAAAACTGTAATGCACTGATGGGAATATAAAATGTTGCAGTAGTGTGAAGGTTCCTCAAAACATTAAAAATAGAATTACCATATGATCCAACAATTCAACATCTGAGTATATACTCTAAAGAATTGAAAGTAGAGACTCAAAGGGATATTTGTACACCCATGTTTATGGCAGCATTATTCACAATAGCCAAAGGTGAAAGCAGCCCAAATGTTTATTGGTGGGTGAATGGGCAAACAAAATGTGGTTCATACATACAATGGAACACAATCCAGTCTTGAAGGGAATTCTGACACATGCTGCAACATGGTGCACCTCAAGGACATCATGCTAAGTGAAGTAAGCCAGTCACAAAAAGAAAAATATCACATGATTCCACTTATATAAGGTACCTAGAGCAGTCAAATCCATAAAAACAAAAAGCATAGGAGTGGTTGCTAGGGGCTAGAAGGATTGGGAAATGGGGAGTTTTTGTTTAACGGGCACACAATTTTGCAAGATGAAGAGTTCTAGAGAGGGATGGTGGTGATGGTTGCATAACGGTGTGAATGTACTTACTGCCACTGAACTGTACACTTATTTTTTCTTTCAGAGACAGGGTCTCGCTCTGTTGCTCAGACTGGGATGCAGAGGCACAATCATGGCTGACTGCAGCCTCGACCTCCTAGGCGCAAGCCGTCCTCCTGCCTCAGCTACCTCAGCCTCCTGAACAGCTGGGCTCACAGGTGCATGCCACTGTGCTTGGCTAATATAAAAAAAAATTTTTTTTTTGTATAGATGGCCTCTTGCCGTGTTACTCAGGCTGGTCTTGAACTCCTGGGCTCAAGCAGTCCACCTGCTTCGACCTCCCCAAGTGCTGGGATTACAGGTGTGAGCTACCGCGGGCTTGAACTGTACTCTTAAAAATGGTTAAGATGGTATATTCTAAAAATAGTAATAAGCTAATTTTAAAGACAGTAAGTAGTTTGAGGAGAATAAATGAAGGTGACAGGACAGAGTATAATGGGCTGGGCTCTACAGAGTGGGCAGAAGAGGCATCCTGAGGAGCTGGCATCTGAATGGGACCAGGAATAATGGGAATGAGCTGGCAAGGAGAAGGTTCCAGGATCTAGAGGGCACGGCCATGTGAAGACCCCTAGGTGGGAGAGAGCTTTCGTGTGCTGCAGGGACAAAAGANGGGATTACAGGTGTGAGCTACCGCGGGCTTGAACTGTACTCTTAAAATGGTTAAGATGGTATATTCTAAAATAGTAATAAGCTAATTTTAAAGACAGTAAGTAGTTTGAGGAGAATAAATGAAGGTGACAGGACAGAGTATAATGGGCTGGGCTCTACAGAGTGGGCAGAAGAGGCATCCTGAGGAGCTGGCATCTGAATGGGACCAGGAATAATGGGAATGAGCTGGCAAGGAGAAGGTTCCAGGATCTAGAGGGCACGGCCATGTGAAGACCCCTAGGTGGGAGAGAGCTTTCGTGTGCTGCAGGGACAAAAGAAGATCTGTGCAGCTGACACGTGCTGAAAGAGGCAGGGGAGGCAGAGCGTGTCCTTGCACGGGGGCAGAAAGCAGCAGTGCCACTCTACAGTTCAAGTCAGCCAGCCATTGGTGTGAACAGACCACTCTGTCTTTACTCTTTCTTATGGCGGAATTCTAATTACTCTTCTAATTATTCTTATTACCCTACCCTCTCTTTTAAGAGCCAAGATTGAAGTTTCTTTCAGATGAGATTTCTCAAATGTCAAAGTAGGAAAAATGAATGCCTGAGGCCTGGGATGATCCCAAATGTCCAGAAATGCAGGCATGGGCACCAGTCCAACTCAGCTCTGATATCAGAAAACCAGCTTTGGAGTTTAGGCCCAGTCAGATCTGACTTTGAAGATCCTTCACATCTTTGAAGCTCAGTTTCTGCATCTGTCAGATGAGAATCATGAGAATATCTTCCTCACCACGTCACTGTGAAAATCAAGTTAGTTGTGGATAACTAACTGTAAACTAGTGTTATTTATACATTAGTTGTTATTGTGCCACTGATTTTCTGCCTCTGTGGTGCTGCACTCTCCCGTGGTTCTAGCTATCTCAGGGATTACCAAAATAAAATTCAGGGCCTGGCATGGGTCTCACACCTGTAATCTCAGGACTTTGGGAAGCCAACGCAGGCAGATTGCTTGAGCCCAGGAATGCAAGACCAGTCTGGGCAACATGGTAAAGCCTGTTTCTACACAGAACACAAAAATTAGCCAGGGATGGTGGCACATACTTGTAGTTCCAACTACTCAGGAGGCCGAGTTAGGAGGATCACCTAAGCCTGGGAAGTCAAGGCTGGAGTGAGCCATGATTGCACTACCACACTCCAGCCTGGGTGGCAGAGTGAGGCCTTGTCTCAAAAAAGAAAAGAAAAATTAAGGAACATTTTTGAAACAAAAGATGCAATGTGTGGGTTTGGAGAGTCCATGGAGAGGAGGAATGGCATGACGTAAAATACTGACTCTGGCAACTCTAGAAAGATGCAGTGCTTGGACCTTCCTAGAACAGGAGAGTCTCCCTGGAGCAGACCCTGGGAGCACACACAGCAGCTATGATGAAAGCCAGTGTGCCTGCCTGGTACAGCATCCTGAGATCATAGTGCACGGAAATCTGAGTCTCCACTTTTCTATTATTGTTGGTGACAGAGGAGAGAAAGGCTTAAAAGAAAACAGCTGCTGAGGTGGCTTGAGTTCTTCCAGAGAATAAATTTTAAATGTCCCAAAGAACCTCACAGATGAACTGAACTGAGAAATATTAAGTAGGATGAATGGAAAACTCCCTTTACTCATGAACATTTTGACCATAGAATCATAATGTCCTTTGAGATTGGGCCATGCTTTGGCAATC
Source organism: Rhinopithecus bieti (assembly GCF_001698545.2). Taxonomy (NCBI): domain Eukaryota; kingdom Metazoa; phylum Chordata; class Mammalia; order Primates; family Cercopithecidae; genus Rhinopithecus; species Rhinopithecus bieti. The sequence continues at coordinate 2,039,440 of NW_016804356.1, forward strand.
TTTCAAATGATGTTCTCAAATGCTGTCTTTTCCCCTACTTAGGTAATTGTTTGAACTTTGTACAGCATGAGCAAGTTATCATAAGACACATCTAAAATATTATCTGTGGAAAAATTTGCTTTCAGTAAAGTGTGGTTGGATACAGGGAGAACTTGTGCAAAGGATCCCTTCAAACAATGTGTGTGGCTGCACATAGCTGATTCCTAATTAGAATGTAAATTCCACGAGGCAGGGACCATGTCTAGTTGGTCACGTTGTATCTCCAGGGCTTGTCAAGTGTCTGGCATATAGCAAGTTATCAATATTTTTGAAATAATACATGAGTGAATAAATTAATGTTTGTGGGTCTATCAGCAATTTCTCATCTTTGCCAATTTTAACGAAGAGTGATTTTTCTTTCCAAAATGGTAGTTCCAATCATGAATCTATTGAATACACCGAATCATTTCAAAGGATGTTTGTTACTTTAGTAGCCCTTCATCAGGAAGCCGCCTCAGGGATTGTCGGGATGCAAGGGAGAGGCCGAGTGCTGTAGGGAGGAGTAATAATCTGATATTCCAACCCTCTTCCATCGGAAGAGCTGTTTTCAACTGCTTTGCACATTGGGAATCTCTTCAACTTTTAACTTAAAAGATTTTGACCACTAAAATAAAATGTGAAAACTGCTTTAGGTCACTGACACCAAATGATTTAATAGGACCATAAGCATATAAATACTTAATAAGAACCCTTGTAAGATGATGCATACATATATTTATATGGGAAACTGTGCAGCATTTTATAAAACTTTCCAGCATCCCCCTTTTTTAAAAGGAACTTCGAACCACCAAATACCTGATTGCACTCTGCTGACCCCTGGGAATTTTCTGGACTTTCCTCTATCACTTTCCCCAATAGGTCCTTTCCATCAAAAAATAACCTGTCATGAGTTTTCATTCCTTATGAGCTACTCTTTATCTGGTAACCATGAATAGTAATAGGTTTAACTAGTCCCACTAAATGTGCTAGTGGTCCCAAAACAACATCTTTACCAGAAAGCCTGTAAGAAGCAGTTCTTTTAAACCCGAGTCAGAGAAATATTTGGGGCCAGTAGCTTTTCAGAGCTCTGAAATCATTCCAGTTGGTCAGTTGCTCAGAGTACACAGGGATAGCCTAAACTATGAAGCAATAATCTTCAAGGAATTACACTTCTATACATACCTGACCCCTCTAAATACTCTACCATTAGAAGGAAAATGTTCTAATTGGAAATCTTTTGTACAAGTACATTCTTTCCTGTGGATTAAACCATTCCCTACATTTCTTTCTAAGATAAGCAGACCCACCTGCTAACGTTATGATTATTTCTGCCAAGATTATATAGTTCAGAAAAGGGTCTTCATAAAGTTTCCCAGGAAACTAGAATGTTGGCGAGATATCATTGGGAACAACGTGAAAATGGTAGGCGGTGGGAGGGGGTGGAGAGAGAATTTTTAACAGGTTTTCAATGTACTCAAAATAATACCCACTATGCAGCTAAGGTTTTGTGAAGGCTGAAAAATAATCCACACCAGAGAAATGGTTACAAAAACACAAGGTGAAGGCAAATGCAAAATACTGCCAAGCAAAGGAGGCTGGCTGAGCCCAGAAAACAGTAACACACAGACTCTGAGATATGAACCAGTGGAGCTAAATAGTAATTAGTGACTGGATATTGTGCAAAGACTTAATTAATATTCCCATATTACAAAAGAGCACCTGCAAGGCGTTGCACACTTAACCCGCTAATGAGCATGAATTCATGTTGGCCTAGTAAAGGAGTAAGAGAAATTGCTCCCGTCATTTGCTTTTAAGGTGGGTTGACAAATGAATGCTATGTTGTCTTTTTTTTTCTAGCTGGGTGATTTCCCAGGCCTGTTAATCACAGTCAGCCTTGTAGGTAGCATCTCTGACTCTAGAGGTTATCATCAGTATTTTTCTGTGAAGTATTTTACAAATCAGGGCAAGTAGATTTACTATTATGTCATACAACAACAAAAACTGAGGATCCTTTTACAGTGCAGGAAAAATTTCCTGACAATTAACATTTATAGGTAGTTGAACAAAAATGCATTGATCATGAATTTCTGTTTTCAAATAAAAGACACACTTGAACTAGAAATCATCCTTTTATTTATCATTGGTGTCAAGGTTTAAAGGCATCAAAAGCCATGTATATTTAATGCAAACATTAATTTTTTTTTAAAATTAGACTACAGAGTTGATTCAGATTTTACTACTTTTTCCATCTATGTCTGTTCCAGGATCCCATCCAGGTTACCACATTGCATTTAGTCATCATGTCTCCTTTGAATCCTCCAATCTGCTATAGTTTCTCAGCTTTTTCTTATTTTATTTAATGCACATACTAAAATTTTTTGGTAAATTATTAAAAGTTATCACCTTTGTTATTTATTTTAATGAGCTTTGTTGGCATATGTTTAGCTACACTTAGCATAGTGTCTATTTTTAACAAGTGAGAGAATGGGTTAAATGTCAACCATAACTGTATCAAACAACCTTTTGTCAAATAAAAAAAAAGTAACTATTGTAGAAAAAGGCCATGGTGGTGAAAATAAAGGAGATACAGAGGACTACAAATGCCCTTATTCTAAAAATTAGCTTGGATTTGAAATAAACATTCTTTTGTTAAAAAAAAAAAAAAAAAGGCAACAAAAAGTAATAATCTAATCTACTTGGCTTAAACATTGCACTCTGAACCTTTGTGGGAATTATTTTTGCCTATAAATAAGCTATTAAACTATTAAGAACAAGGACTTCAGCCAGGCATGGTGGCTCATGTCTGTAATCCCAGCGCTTTGAGAGGTTGAGGTGGGCAGATCACAAGGTCAGGAGTTTGAGACCAGCCTGGTCAACATGGTGAAACCCCTTCTCTACTAAAAATACAAAAAATTAACCAGGTGTGGTGGCAGGCGCCTGTAGTCCCAACTACTCGGGAGACTGAGGCAGGAGAATCGCTTGAACCTGGGAGGCAGAGGTTGTAGTGAGCCAAGACCACACCACTGCACTCTAGGCTGGGCAACAGAGCAAGACTCTATCTCAAAATTTTAAAAAAAAAAAGAACAAGGAGTTCTAGTAGAAAAACTATATTCTTAATAACGTTGTTTTTCAGATAGTGTGGCAGACAGAACAATGGCCTTCCAAAGATGGCTATGTGCTAATCTCTAGAATCTGTGAGTATGTTACCTTTCATGGAAAAAGGGATTTTGTAGATATTATTTAATTAAGAGTCATGAGATGGGGAGGTTATCCTCCATCATCCAGGTGAGCCCAGTGCAATCTCAAGGGTTACTGAAATAGAGAGGCAAGAAGATCCCAGTCAGAAAAAGGGAGGTGATGACAGAAGCAGAGGCTAGAGTCATGCATTCTGAAGAGGGAGTAAGGGGTCATGATTCTAGGATTGCAGGTGGCCTCTAGAGGCTGGACAAGGCAAGGAAGCAGAGTTTCCCCTGCAGCTTCTAGGAGAAACACAACCCTGACCTTGATTTTAACCCAGTAAGACTCGTTTTGGACTTCTGAACTCCAGAATCATAAGAGAATATGTTTGTATTGTTTTAAGCCACTAAATTTGTGGCAAATTTTACAGCAGCATTAGGAAACACACAGCTTATGAAAACCAAAAATTATCTCCTGAGAGAGGGGTAGAGCAAGATGGCTGAATAGAAGGCTTCACCAATCATGCCTCCGCTGCAAGGACACCAACTTAACAATGATCTACACAAAAAACTACCTTCATAAGAACCAAAAATCAGGTACCAGGTGAGTCACAGTGGGACAGAGCACCAAACAGTTCCCTGGGGTTCCCCAGTTCCAGGCCTTGGCTGTTGGACAGCATTTCTGGATCTGCTCTGGTACAGAGGGGAGCCCACTGCCCTGAAGGGTGAGTCCCAGGCAGCATTCAACATAAATTGACTGAAGAGCCCTTGGGCCTTAAAGGACTATCTGCAGTAGACTGGCAGTACTCTTGTGGGCCTGTGGTGGTGATGGCCATGGGGTGAGGCACCTCTGCCTGTGAAAAGCAGAAGGAAGAACAAAAAGGACTGCATCTCAGTTTGAGTGCCAGCTTAGCCATAGTACAATAGAACACCAGGTAGACTTCTAAGTCTTTTGACTCCAGTCCCTGGCTCTCTGACAGCACCTCTGGACCTACCTGAGGTCTAAGGGAATTCGCCACTCTGAAGAGAGAGAGAAACAAGCCTGGCTGGCTTGTTACTTGCTAATTGTAGAGCCCCAGGGCCTTGAGAGAAAATGGGCAGTAGCCAGGTAGTGGTTACAGTGCACCTTGGGTAAGACCTAGTACTGTGCTGGCTTCGGGTCTAACCCAGCACAGTCCCAGTGATAGTGACCACAAGTGTGCTTGTGTCACCCCACCCCAGCTCCAGAACAGAGAAAGAGAGACTGTTTGTTTGGGACAAAGTAAGGGAAGAGAACAAAAGTCTCTGACTGGTAATTCAGAGCATTTTTCTGTTTTTTTGTCCAAGATGATCAAGGTAGTACCTTAATGAGTCTGCAAGAACCACAGCATTTTTGAGCTTGGGGTGCCCTCAAGTGCAGATATGGCTTAGATCACAACACCTTTTGAGCTGTGGAAAGCCTTCTCAGGAAAGACAGGCACAAACAAGCCCAGACTGTGAAGACTATAATAAATATCTAACTCTTCAATGCCCAGGCACAGACAAACATCTATAAGGATCAAGACAATCCAGGTAATCATGACCTTACCAAATGAACTAAATAAGACACCAGGGGCTAATCCTGAAGAAACAGAGATATGTGACCTTTCAGGCAGAGAATTCAAAATAATTGTTTTGAGGAAACTAAAATTCAAGGTAACATAGACAAGGAAATTCAGAATTCTATGAGATAAACTTAACAAAGAGCTTGACATAATTTAAAAGAATTATGCAGAAATTATGGACTTGAAGAATGCAATTAACATACTGAAGAATGCATAGAGTCTTTTAATAGCAGAATTGATCAAGCAGAAGAAATAATTAGTGAACTTGAAGACAGGTTATTTGAAAATACACAACCAGAGGAGACAAAAGAAAAAAGAGTGAAAAACAATAAAGCATGCCTACAAGATCTAGAAAACAGCTTCAAAAGGGCAAATCTAAGAGTTATTGACTTTAAAGAGGAGATAGAGAGATGGGGTAGAAAGCTTATTCAAAGAGATAATATCAGAGAACATCCCGAATCTAGAGAAAAATATCAATATCAAAGTACAAATAGGTTATAGAATACCAAGCAGATTTAACCCAGAAAAGATTACCTTAAGGTATTTAATAATCAAACTCCCAAAGGTAAAAGATAAATAAAGGATGCTAAAAGCAGCGAAAGAAAAGTCATAACATACAATGGAGCTCTAACACATCTGGCCCCAGACTTTTCAGTGGAAACTTTACAGGACGGGAGAGAGTGGCATAACATATTTAAAGTGCTGAAGGAAAAAAAACTTTTACCCTGTAATAGTGTATTTGGTGAAAATATCCTTCAAACATGAAGGAGCGATAAAGACCTTACCACACAAACAAAAGCTGAGGGATTTTATCAACATCAGAGCTATCATACAGGAAATGCTAAAGGGAGTACTTGAATCAGAAAGAAAAGGACATTAATGAGCAATAAGAAATCATCTGAAGGTGCAAAACTCACTGGTAATAGTAAGCACACAGAACATCACAGAATATAACACTGTAACTGTGGTGTGTAAACTTATCTTAAGTAGAAAGATTAAATGATGATATAATCAAAAATAATAACTACAACTACTTATCAACACAAGGATAGTACAATAAGCTATCAATAGAAATAACAAAAAGTTTAATAAAAGTGGGAGGACAAAGTTAAGGTGTAGAGTTTTATTAGATTTCTTTTACTTGTTTGTTTATGCACAGTGTTAAGTTGTTATATCAGCTTATAATGGGTTATAAGAGTATCTGCAAGCCTTGTGGTAACCTCAAATCAAAAAACATAAAATGGGTACAAAAAAATAAAAAGCAACACATTAAATCATACCAAGAGAGAAAATCATTTTCACTGAAAAGAAGACAGGAAGAAAGGAAAGAAGGAAGAGAAGACCACAAAACAACAAGAAAACTAATAAAAAATGGTAGGAGCAAGTTCTTACCTATCAATGATAACATTGAATGTAAATGGACTATTTCTCCAATCAAAAGACACAGAAGGATTGAATGGATTAAAAAACAAGACCAGTGATCTGTTCCCTACAAGAAACACACTTCACCTATAAAGACACATATAGACTGAAAATAAAAGCATATAAAAAAAGATATTCCATGCCAATGGAAACAAAAAAAGATAGAGGTAGCTATAATTAGACAAAATAGCTGTCAAGACAAAAACTATAGGAGACAAAGAAGGTCATTATATAATGATAAACGGGTCAATTTAACAAGAGGATATAACAGTTGTAAACATATATGCACTAAATACAGAAGCACACAGTTATATAAAGCAAATATTGTTAGAGCTAAAGAGAGACCTTAAGACAATAATAGCTGGAGATATCAACACCCCACTTTCAGTGTTGGACAAATCTGCTAGACAGAATAGCAACAAAGAAACATCTGATTTAATGTGTGTTAGGGACCAAATGGACCTACTACATATTTACAGACATTTCACCCAATAGCTGCAGAATACACATCCTCCTCAGCAAATGGATTATTCTCAAGGATAGACGATATGTTAGGTCACAAAACAAGTCTTAAAACATTTAAAAAATTAAATTAGTTCAACCATTGTGGAAGACAGTTGTGGTGATTACTCAATGATCTAGAACTAGAAATAACATTTGACCCAGCGATCCCATTACTGGGTATATACCCAAAGGATTATAAATCATGCTACTATAAAGATACATGCACATGTACGTTTATTGTGGCACTATTCACAATAGCAAAGACTTGGAACCAACCCAAATGTCCATCAATGATAGAGTGGATTAAGAAAATGTGGCACATATACACCATGGAATACTATGCAGCCATAAAAAAGGATGAGTTCATGTCCTTTGCAGAGACATGGATGAAGGTGGGAAACATCATTCTCAGTAAACTATCACAAGGACAGAAAACCAAACACTGCATGTTTTCATTAATAGGTGGGAGTTGAACAATGAGAACACATGGACACAGGGTGGGGAACATCACATACTGGGGCCTGTCAGGGGGTGGTGGGTTGGGGGAGGGATAGCATTAGGAGAAATACCTAATGTAAATGACGAGTTGAGGGGTGCAGCAAACCGACATAGCACACGTATACCTATGTAACAAACCTGCATGTTATACACGTGTACCCTAGAACTTAAAGTATTAAAAAATGTTTTAATTGAAATAATATCAATTATCTTCTCTGGCCACAATGGAATGAAACTAGAAATCAAGAGGAATTTTGGAAACCGTAAAAACACACGGAAATTAAACAATATACTCCTGAATGACCAGTGGGACAATAAAGAAATTAAGAAGGAAATTGAAAATTTCTTCAAAACAAAATGATAATGGAAACACAACATACTAACTATAGGCACCTAAATCAAAAAAGAAGAACTTCAAGTAAACAACCTAACAATGCATATTAAAGAACTAGAAAAGCAAGAGCAAACAAAACCAAGAATTAGTAGAAGGAAAGAAATAATAAAGATCAAAGTAGAAATAAATGAATTTGACATGAAGAAACAATACAAAATATCAGTGAAAACAAAACCTGGGTTTTGAAAAGATAAACAAAATTGACAAACATTTAGCCAGAATAACAAAGAAAAAAAAAAAAACAGAGAAGACTCAAATAAACAAAATCAGAGATGAAAAAGGAGACATTACAACCGGATACTGCAGAAATTCAAAGGACCATTAGAGGCTACTACTATGAGCAACTATATGCCAATACATTGGAAAATTTAGATGAAATGGTTAAATTCCTACACACATACAACCTACCAAGATTGAACCATGAAGATATCCAAAACCTGAACAGACCAATAACAAGTAATAAGATTGAAGCCATGATAAAAAGTCTCCCAGTAAAGAAAATCCCAAGATCCTGTGACTTCACTATTGAATTCTACCAAACATTTAAAGAACTAATACCAATCCTACTCAATTTGAAAAATAGAGAAGAGAATACTTTCAAACTCATTTATGATGACAGTATTAGCCTGATACCAAAACCAGACAGAGACGCATCAGAAATCAATAAGCCGATATCACTGATGAATACTGACACAAAAATCCTCAGTAAAATGCTATCAAATTGAATTCAACAACATGTTAAAAAGATCATTCACCATAACCAAGTGATTTATCCCTGGGATGCAAGGATTGTTTAACACATGCAAGTCAATCAATGTGATATATCATAGCAACAGAATGAAGGAGAAAAAACCATTTGATTATTTTAATTCGTGCTGAAAAAACATTTGATAAAATTCAACATTCCTTCATGATAAAAACCCTCAAAAAACTGGTTATAGATGGAACATGTCTCAACATAATAAAAGCCATATACAGCACACCCATAGCTAGTAGCATACTGAAGTTGGGAAGAGGGACTGAAAGTCTTTCCTCTAAGATTGGAAACATGACAAGAATCCCCACTTTCACCACTGTGACTCAATATAGTACTGGAAATCTTAGCTAGAACAGGCAAGAGAAAAAAATAAAGAGCATTGAAACTGGAAAAGAAGAAGTCAAATTATCCTTGTTTTCAGATAATATGACATATTTGGAAAAACCTAAAAGCTCCACCACAAAACTCTTAGAACTAATAAACAAATTCAATAAAGTTGAAGGATACAAAATCAACATACAAAAATCTATAGCATTTCTATATACTAACAGTGAACAACCTGAAAAAGAAATCAAGAAAGCAATCCCATTTAAAATAGCTGCAAATAAAATAGAATACCTAGGGATTAACCAAAGAAATAAAAGATATCTACAATGAAAACTATAAAATGCTGATGCAAGAAATTAAAGAACAGACACACAAAATGGAAAGATACTTCATATTCATGGATTAAAAGAATCAATATTGATAAAATGTCCATACTACCCAAAGCAATCTGCAGATTCAATGCAATTCCTATGAAAATACTAATGACACTCTTCACAGAAGTAGAAAAAGAAATCCTAAAATTTATATGGAACCAAAAAAGACCCGGAATAGGCAAAGCTATCCTAAGTAAAAAGAATAAAACTGGAGGAATCACATTACCTCACTTCAAATTATACTACAGAGCGACAGCAGCCAAAACAGCATGTTTTACTGGCATAAAAACAAACACATGGACCAGTGGAACAGAATAAAGAACCTAATAAATTCATTCATCTACAGTTAACTCATTTTTACAAAGTTGCCAAGAACATACATTAGGGAAAGGACAGTTTCTTCAACAAATGGTGCTGGTGCTGGGAAAACAGGATATCCATATATAAAAGAATGAAATGAGGCTCCTGTCTCTCACCATATACAAAAAATCAAATCAAAATCGGTTAAAGGTTTAACTCTAATACCTGAAATTATGAAACTACTATAAGAAAACACTGAAGAAACTCTCCAGGACATTGAACTGGGCAAAGATTTCTTGAGTAATACCCCGTAAGCACAGGCAACCAAAGCAAAAATGGACAAACGAGATTACATCAAATTAAAGCTTCTGCACAGCAAAGGAAATGATCAACAAAGGGAAGAGAGAAAATATTTGCAAACTACCTATCTGACAAGGGCTAAGTAACCAGACTATATAAGGAGCTCAAACAACTCTACAAGAGAAAATCTAATAATCCAATTGCAAAAGATCTGAATAGATATTTCTCAAAAGAAGACATACAAATGCCAATAGGTACATGAAAAGGTGCTCAACATTTTTGATCATCAGAGAAATACAAATCAAAACTACAATGTGATATTATCTCATCCCAGTTAAAGTGACTTTTACCTGAAAGTCAGGCAATAAGGAAAGCTAGCGAGAATGTGGAGAAAAGGGAACATTTGTACACTGCTGGTATGAATGTAAATTGGTACAATCACCATGGGGAACAGGTTGGAGGTTCCTCAAGAAACTAAAAATAGAGCTACCATAGGATCCAGCAATCCTACTCCTAGGTATATACCCAAAAAGAAGGGAAATTCGTATATCAAAGAGATATCTGCACTCCCATATTTGTTGCAGCACTATTCACAAGAGTTAAGTTTTTGAAGCAACTTAACTGTCTACCAGCAGATAAATGGATAAAGAATGTGTGGTGCATATACACAATGGAGTACTATTCAGCTATTAAAAAATGAGATCCTGTCATTTGCAAAAACATGGATGGAATTGGAGATCACTATGTTAAGTGAAATAAGCCAGGCATAGAAAGACAAACATTGCATGTTCTCACTTTTTTGTGGGAGCTAAAAATTAAAGTAATTGAACTCCTGGAGATAGAGACTAGAAGGATGGTGACCAGAGGCTGGGAAAGGTAGTGGAGTTTTGTTGGGAAATATCAGAGGGGATGATTGATGGATACAAAAAACAGAAAGAATGAATAAGATGTAATATTTGCTAGAACAATAGGGTTACTATAGTCAACAATAATCTAATTGTACATTTCAAATAACTAAAAGATTATAATTGGATTGTTTGTAACACAAGGAATAAATATTTGATATGATGGATACCTATTTACCCTGATGTGATTATTACACATTGCATGCCCATATCAAAATATCTCATGTATAAATATATTATATTTATCATTCTATAAATATATACACCTACTAAGTAACCACAAAAATTAAAAAATGAAAAAACAAAACCAAACAAATTATCTCCTTATTCTCACCAACCCCCGCCACTGAGAGTCAACAGCAAATTCTGCTGTGTTCTTATTTATATACATATTCTCAAAACACAACTTGCAGCAAGGGGCTACCTTTTGGACTACTGTTCTCTCTAACTTGATTTTTTTTAAGTTAACATTGTGTCATTGACAATTTTCTAAAGACTGAATATGAATTTTCACCTTTAACTTTTGTGGTGATGAGGACAGGTATTGTTGTGTCCAGACCTGCAGGACAGTCGAACAGACCCTGGAAGGGGGAGTGGGAATGGAGGAGACAAGAAAACACGAGAAATGGAGACAAGACAAATAGTCTGATTAAGTCTCGTTTAATGGTGGCGGTGCAACGCCTTATATAGGCTGGCAGAGGAAGAGGTTGGGCCAGGGCGGTGACAGGAGGCTGAGTTTACTCAAATTACAATTGCGCACGTGCCATGGGTTTGTAATTTTCCCGGGCGCGGGATCGCGCCTGCGCCGTAGGCTGCATATCTTCCTGGGCGGGAAAAATGTATGCGCGCGTGTGGGAAAAGTTAGCCCGCACGGGAAGGGTTTAGGCGCACGCGGGAAGGGTTTAGGTGCGCGCAGGAAAGGTT
>NW_016804357.1:0-3274 GCF_001698545.2 Rhinopithecus bieti
GAGAAACATAGATCTCTATGGTCCGGCAAAATGACACCTTAACCTGTTTTTGTTAAAATGATTATCTGACCTTTATGGAGTATACCATAGCAGATTAAAAAAGCTAAAAAGATTTTTGAGATGTGATGTCTTCAAAGAGGAAACCTGAAAGGCAAGAGATCCATCTTAAACATTTTATTCTACTATTACTTAACCTGCCTATGACAGATCCTACGTGAGATATCAACAGATACATAATCACAACAAATCCTTACCTCTGCGAGTTGCTTGGATATTCGAATCTGGTTGTTTGGTTTATCATCTATCTGGTATCGCAAGTTATCAATTCGACCTTTTCGATGACCACGAGGAATAATTTCTTCACCACGCACCCAGTAAAAATGAACTGGACGTCTATAATCTATCAAAAAGATATTCAAAATTTTTTTCATCTGATCATCTAAACAAACTTGGTTACTATTAGAACACTAAAGAGTACTAACTTAGCAAATGATAAGAATGCTGGAGGTAAGAGTCTGGGTTATGTGACAATTTAACTATTATGACTTAAATATAACATTCAAACATTTATTGTCTATTTTTGCCATCATTACTCTGAACATTAACCAAAGAGATTTCTCACTAGGAGTAATAAAAGAAAATAAGACTAACAAGAGTACCATTCACCATAAACAAAAATAGGACTATTTTATGAACTACCAATTCAATTTTCACAATAACTCCCAAAGGTATGTATACTTTTCATTATCTCCATTTTATAGAAGAGGAACCTAGGTCTTGACAAAGTTAAATAGGTTTTCTAGGCCATCCATCAGGAGTAGTCTAAGTTCATGACGCTTTCCTCAAGACTTCTTTCTCAACTGGGGAAGGGAAAAAACATGTACACAGCAAGGCTAGGTTGAGCACACATCTACAGTCCTAACATTACTTCAATATTAAGACATCCACTTCGTAGAAGATATAAAATGATGAACGCGTCAAAACAGTAATTTTAAAATTATCTATATGTTAATTACTTTTCATGTCCGCCCTGAGCAGTTACACAGAAGCTGCTAGGAACTTGGAATGGGGGTTTGAAGTTTGATGCCCCACCCTGCGCCAATCTATTAGCTATAGGGTCCTCAGGCTAACCCATTTAACGTTTCTATGACTCAGTTTGTTACGTTTTGGTCTTTTTTTTGCATTTACCAAAACATTGCTACCTATCGTGAACGGTTATTGTGAGGATTAATAAGTTGGCACGTATAAAATTTAGAACAGGGCCTAGCACATAAATAGTAAACGTTAGGTATCTTAGTTAATATTTCATTTAATCTTCACAATTCTACGACGAAGAACCACTACCGTAAAATGCGAAAAATTAAGCAAAAAAGAAGTTAGTAAAGAAAAAGAAAAGGCACACTAAATTTAAAATTAAGCTACAAAGAATACTGCTCAGCCGTGTGACACACCGTCACACAGCTTTCTAGTGGAACAGCAAAAAGGAAACCTCGCCCGCCCCACTCTCTTAAAGTGGCGTTTCTCTTCATCACCACTGCTCTTCAATTTGGCTTAACACTCACAAAGTAGAGTCCAGGACTGGAATCCCGGAGAGCTCAGGCTACTAGAGTTGAAGAGCTGGTAGGTGTTAGCACAGCTACAAACACGTAGTCTCTAGATTCCTAACGCAGTGACTGTTACAAAACTAGGTCACCCCAGATAGGAACGAAAGGACTAGGAAAACAAGAACGAAGCAGAGAGAAAGAAATGACGAGGGGTAAATCTGCGACGGAGTAACCCAGTACAATCCCCATCTCTCCCTTCCGCCCTGGGGGATCCAAGGCTCACCGAGGGCGGCGGCGGCCAGGGCCGGGTTGTGTGGGCTGAGGAGGCCCACGAGGGTTGCCACCAGCTGATCCAGGAAAGGCAAAGATATGACCTCGCTCTCCTGGTAACGGTGCACGCGCCGTTTACGCCCCAGGTAAAAGTGCTCCTGCAGCAGGCAGTCGCAGGCCACGGCACGCAGCGCCGCGAGGTCCAGCGCGGGTTCGGGTTCGGGCTCGGGCTCCGCGGGGGGCGGCGGCAGACCCGACAGGAACACGGTCTTGGTGAAGTACTGGTACCAGCGGTCAGCGTTCAGCGCGAAGGTCTGCGGGTAAACCATGTACTTCATAAACTGCATCTTGGTGAGAATTCGCAGCTTCTCGTCTACCGACTCCGCAGCGTGCACCGTCGCCTGCCAGCGTTCGATTCGCCGCAGCCGTGCCGCCTCGCTGTCGGCTGTCATGGAGGCCACAATCGGCGGGTACCGCGCGACGGGGGTCGCTGCGACATCTTGGCAGGTCGTTTCTGTAGCCGTGGCGGCGGCATCAGCCGCGGTGTGCAATGAAAGGCTCGGACGGCGGAGCATAGGCCTCCAACACCTGGCCGCCGCCATCTTTACCCGCGGTTCCGGACCCAGAGGTCGACTTAAACAATTGTCCCTCTCTTGCTGTAGGGGCCAATAGGAAAGCGTAATCTGAGCCAGTCTAGGAAAGGCAGAGTCTCAGTGGGCGTGGATTATGTTGCGTCATTCATGGTTTAGCCAATCATATAAGTTCTCCAGTCGCGGTTTCCTGCGTTTGTAAATGGAAGGAAGAGCTTGTGTGCTTAGGCCTTACGCTGGGAGGAGATGCTGCCACATAGGTTACTTGTAGGACCCTATAGGGCAACCTCCCTTTCTAGGAAGTGTTTGGGAACATCCTGCAGAAAAATGGCAAGCCCTTGGTAAAACGTATTGGCTTCATTTGCGTGTCTTACAACACTTCTTTTCAGTTTTAGTTCTAGGAATAGAAACTTTTTTTGAAAATACATTACTAGCATGTTTTTCAGTATACTTGATTATATTTAAAAATTATGCAAGCATCACTCGTGACCTACTACTAATCTTTGGGAAAATAATTCCATATATTTATCTGTGCTTAAATACAGATAATTTGTTTAATGATATTTATTTGGAAAGGGGGGCGTATTTTTACTTGGATTTAACTGGGGAAGACATAAAAAGGAAATAAAACTATTAAAGAATTGTGTTTAAATTTTGCCTTGGGTTAAAACCATTATAAATTCAACACGAGTTGTTCTTACTAATCTGTGAGCTTCTTAAAAAGGTACTGATTTAATTTTTAATATTAGGCAACAAATCAATACCTGTGCATTAGGGTGCTCAGTAAATATATGCTAAAAAAAATCACCAAAATCTCATCTTATTTGGGGTAATCTAATTTATTGATTCACTCTTCTATAATTAGGAACT
>NW_016804358.1:0-1208 GCF_001698545.2 Rhinopithecus bieti
TGATCTGGTCACCTCGGCCTCCCGAAGTGCTGGGATTGCAGGCATGAACCACCGTGCCCAGCCATGTGTTATGTTTTTGCTTTTTCCATAGACATAACATTTTGTCTTTTATGTGTATTACATAGTTTCTTCCAAGATGTCAACTTATAGTTCATTTATGGTCTCTGCTTTGTAGAACTTCGAAATTTCTGTACAATCACCATTATATAATTTTTTCTGGGTTCATATGTTGCTTAGAAACACTTCCCTACACCAAAAACATTAAAATATTTTTTCATATATTCTTTCATAATTTGCTATTTACATATAGGTAATTAATTATTCTTGCATTAATTTTGTGGTATAGTGACATAGAGGAGTCTACCTTTTCCCCTCTCTAATGAGGTATTGTCCCAACACAGTATTGCATAAATCTTTTCTCCAAATGTCAGTTTTTATCACTTATCAATTCTCATTGTATTTGAGTCTGTTTTAGATTGTCTCTTATATTGATCTCTTAGTTTATAGGAAAGCTGCTTGACTCTTTTTTTTTTTTTTTCTGTTTTTGGCAACACATTTGTATCTAGCCACATTACCAAACTTTCTTTCTGGTTCTAATAGTTTTTCCATTGATGCTCTAGATTTTCTAGGCAGGTTATCATATAATCTACAAATAGTAATAGCTTTTGAATATTTATACTTCTCTATTTTCTTGTCTTGTGTATTAGCTAGAACTTCCAGAACAACTTTGAATTGCAGTGATAATGGGCTTGCTCTTATTTTACTTCTGACTCTAAAGTGAAGAATGGCTTTATTGTCTCACTGTTTCATTTGCTGTTAGTATATCATAGATAGCCTTTATTTTGTTAAGAAAGTTTCCTTGGCCAGGCACGGCGGCTCACACATCCCAGCATTTTGGGAGGCCGAGGTAGGCAGATCATGAGGTCAGGAGATTAAGGCCATCCTCTCTAACATGGTGAAACCCCATCTCTACTAAAAATACAAAAAATTAGCTGGGCATGGTGGCGGGCACCTGTAGTCCCAGCTACTCAGGAGGCTGAGGCAGGAGAATGGCGTGAACCCAGGAGGTGGAGGTTGCAGTGAGCCAAGATGACGCCACTGCACTCCAGTCTGGGCGACAGAGTGAGACTCAATTTCAAAATAAACAAATAAATAGGAAAGTTTTCTTTTGGTTCATATAAACCAGGATAATTTTAAAATTAAAATAG
>NW_016804359.1:0-618 GCF_001698545.2 Rhinopithecus bieti
TTTGTGTGTGATTGTGTGTGATTGTGTGTGATTGTGTGTGTGTGTGATTGTGTGTGTGTGTGTGTGTGTGTTGTGTGTGTGTGTTTGTGTGTGTGTGTTTGTGTGTGTGTGTGATTGTGTGTGATTGTGTGTGTGTTTGTGTGTGTGTTTGTGTGTGATTGTGATTGTGTGTGATTGTGTGGGATTGTGTGTGTGTGTGTGTGTGTGTTTGTGTTGTGTGTGATTGTGTGTGTGTGTGTGTTTGTGTGTGATTGTGATTGTGTGTGATTGTGTGTGATTGTGTGTGTTTGTGTGTGTGTGTGTGTTTGTGTGTGATTGTGTGGGATTGTGTGTGTGTGTGTTTGTGTTTGTGTGTGATTGTGTGTGATTGTGTGTGTTTGTGTGTGTGTGTTTGTGTTTGTTTGTGATTGTGTGTGATTGTGTGTGATTGTGTGTGATTGTGTGTGTGTGTGATTGTGTGTGATTGTGTGTGTGTTTGTGTGTGTTTGTGTGTGATTGTGATTGTGTGTGATTGTGTGGAATTGTGTGTGTGTGTGCTTGTGTTTGTGTGTGATTGTGTGTGTTTGTGTGTGATTGTGTGTGTGTGTGTGTGTGTGTTTGTGTGTGTTTGTGATTGTG
>NW_016804360.1:0-3539 GCF_001698545.2 Rhinopithecus bieti
GCATGGTGGTGCGTGCCTGTGATCCCAGCTACTTGGGAGGCTGAAGCAGGAGAATCGCTAGAACCCGGGCAATGGAGGTTGCAATGAACTGAGTCCGCGCCCCTTGACTCCCCCTTGGGCAACAGAGTAAGACTTTATCTCAAAAAGAAAGAAAGAAAAAAAGAAAGAAACCAAATCCGAGCACTAGATGTGCTCAGTGTCATTTTGGGTCCCAATGCTTCTAGCTCTTTCAGTAATCAGAGCTAGAAAATATATTTTTGAAATCATGATTCATAATGATATTTCCAATTCAAATTTAACACTACAGTGCCATTTTTCTTTTCCTTTTTTGAGACAGGGTCTCCTTGTGTTGCCCAGGCTGGAGTGCAGTGGTATGATCTCAGCTGACTGTAACCTCCATCTCCTAGGCTCAAGCAATCCTCCTGCCTCAGTCTCCCAAGTAGCTGTGATTACAGTGGCAAGGCACCACAACCGGCCTTTTTTTTTTTTTTTTTTTTTTTGTAGAGACAGGGTTTTACCACATGGCCCAGGCTGGTCTCGAACTCCCGAGCTCAAGCGATCTGCCCGCCTCGGCCTCCCAAAGTGCTGGGATTACAGCTGTGAGCCACCATGCCTGGCCTACAGCGCTTTTTCCTAAGCTCTTCGCATTTCTGTCTTTTCTCTCTTAATTATTAATAGTTACCTGCTTGCTTTATCCTAGGTTATACATAAAATTTTAATATTACAATATCAGTATCATTACAAATAATAACCTATTCATTAAGCCCACTGGGCAAAGTTTAAAATATCTTTGAAGATTTTTTTTTCTTTTTTGGTCCTTAGAATGTGTTTATGTGTATATATATCTCAACTAAGGATGGACAGGGTCTTGTGTTCAAAAGCTACTTGAAATAATTCTTTTCCCTAGTGGTTATAACACACAGATTTGTTTATTTCTGTTTACATTCAATATTAAAGTTTGCTTCTTTCTCCGTTAAAATTTTTGAATATGTTAAATATTTACATTGTTCAAAACCAAAACTATGAAAAACAAAGGTTTACTTTCACTTCAGTTATTTATCCCCTCTATCCCATACCCCCAACCCACTCCCATAGATACACACTTCTAATAACTTTTATCTTAACTCCCAATTTTCTTTTTTAAAAAAACAAGTAACACACGTTAACCTATATAAATACACATGTAGACATGGTACAAAAACACACACACTGGCAGTTCCTCATTTCTGCATAGCTCTAATAGGCACAGACTTCAGTTACCATGATTTGGTAAAATAACGCCAGCTCTTCAGTACGTAGATCATTATGTCAATAAGATGTGCATTATGATGGGCAACCAATCATGTATGTCACTTCTTTCCAAGTCTGTCAGTCACTGGTCACTGGGCAGCTGTTATTCCATTCATGCACAGACAGTGAAGCATGTTGTTGTGTTGCCTCATCTTCCAATGATAAATTCATGTGACGTTTTACAAAAATATACCATCAAAAGAAGGAACTAGTCAATAAACATGAAAGTATACAACAAAGAGGGCCAAGCCTGGTTGCTCACATCTATAATCCTAGCACTTTGGGAGGCTGAGACGGATGGATCACTTAAGGTCAGGAGTTTGAGACCAGCCTGGTCAACATGGCGAAACCGTCTCTACTAAAAATATAAAAAGTAGCTGGGCATGGTGGCATGCCTGTAGTCCTAGCTACTTGGGAGGCTGAGGTGGGAGACTCACTTGAACCCAGGAGACAGAGACTGCAGTGAGCCAAGATCATACCATTGTACCCCAGCCTGGATGACAGGGAGAAACTCCATCTCAAAAACAACAACAAAAAAAAGTATACAGCAAAGAAACAAAAAGTAATAGTGCTGAAAGTGAAATCTGAATCAAATGCTATCAGGTTATAAAAGAAATATCAAACCACAGGAATACTGACACTGCCACCATTCAAGGTAGGCAGCTAGAGAAACTCAGTGAAGGTGAACTTACCAACCGGAAGGTGACTGTGATAGAATACTGGCTCCCCAAGGAGGTCCACGTCCTAACCCCCAGAACCTGTGACTATGTTGGGTTACACAGCAAGTGGGAGTTAAGGTTGCAGACAGAATTGAGGTTGCTAACCAGATGTCCTTGAGATGAGATTATCCAAGATATCCAAGATATCCAGCTGGATCCGATGCAATCACAAGAGTCTTTTTTTTTTTTTTTTTTTTTTTTTGAGACAGAGTCTCCCTCTGTTGCCCAGGCTGGAGTGCAGTGGCACAATCTCCGCTCACTGCAACCTCTGCCTCCCGGGTTTAAGCGATTCTCCTACCTCAGCCCCCCGAGTAGCTGGGACTATAGGCGCGTGCCACCACATCCAGCTAATTTTTTGTATTTTTAGTAGAAACGGGGTTTCACCATATTGGCAAGGCTGGTCTCAGACTCCTGACCTCATGACCCACCCACCTTGGCCTCCCAAAATGCTAGAATTACAAGCGTGAGCCGCTGGACTGGCCCACAGGAGTCCTTTTAAATGCAAGAGGGAGGCAGGAGAGTAAGTTTCAGAGTGACAATGTAAGAAAGAGTCCACCAATCACCCTTGGCTTTGACGATAAAATTGGGTCATGAGTCAAGAAATGTGAGCTGCCTCAAAAAGCTACAAAAGGCAAAGAAACAGATTCCTTCTCAGAGCTTCCAAAAGAAATGCAGCCCTGATGACACCTTGATTTTTTCCCAGTGAGATCCATTTTGGACTTCTGGCCTCCAAACTGTAGAATAATAAATTCATTTTGTTTTATTTATTTATTTATTCGTTTATTGAAGAGACAGAGTCCCGCTCTGTTGCCCAGGCTGGAGTGCAGTGGCGTGATCTCAGCTCACTGCAACCTCTGGCGCCTCCCAGGTTCAAGCGATTCTGCTCCCTCAGCCTCCCAAGCAGCTGGGACTACAGGCGCACGTCACCACGCCCAGCTAATGTTTTCGTATTTTTAGTAAAGACAGGGTTTCACCATGTTGCCCAAGCTGGTCTCAAACTCCTGAGCTCAGGCAATCCGCCTGCCTCAGCCTCCCAAAGTGCTACGATTACAGTCATGAGCCACCGTGCCTGGCCATATTTCTTTTGTTTTAAACCATCACGTTTGTGATAATTTGTTAGAGAAGCAGTAGTACAGTAAAATAGTGATTGTGATGTCCCTGGGGAAGTGATGCTGGCAAAAATCTACATATTAAGGAAACTCTCAGAGATATTTTGTCACATTGAAAGCAGAGAGAATAAAATAATGGAAACTCAGCCAAACTCAGAAAGGCGTATGACAAGTCACAAGGTATCATAGAGATACTCCCCGTAAGTTACACAATAGGAAGAAGGCAAACACTGCTCAAATCGCTCTTTGGAAGTTTCTTACAAAGAAACAAAACACTTTAATTCTCAATGTCGCTAATGTTTTTAATAAATTACAGTATACTGTTTTACTATTTTTTCATTTCCCTATGCATTTATAACTATATAAGAGAAAGTCTAAAGTTTTAACAAAGCATTCTTTCAACAAATTTTTTTTTTTTTTT
>NW_016804361.1:0-1939 GCF_001698545.2 Rhinopithecus bieti
CTACCTATCTTTTCAAAAAATGGGTAAAACACTCAGACCTTTCACTATAGAGGACAAATGGCCAGTAGGCATATTACAAGGAGTTCAACTTATTACCTATCAGAACATGCAAATCAAAATCATGCTGAGATACCAGTACACATCCATCAAGATAGTTAAAAATAAAAGGACTGACAATACCAAGTGTTGGTAAAAATGTGAAGTAACTGGGATGTTCATAGGTTGCTGGTGAAGGTGTCAATTGGAAATCCATGTGCCAGCATTTACTAAAGCAGATCATATGTGTACCATATAATGCAACAGTGCCACTCCTATGTATATACCTGAAAGAAATGAGTGCTCTTGTCCAACTTTAAGGCACATACAAGAATATTCATAGCCTCGGGGATATTTAAGATATACCCAAGAGGCAAGAGGATTGCTCAAGTCCAGAAGTTTGAGATCATCCTGGGCAATATATCAAGATTCTGTCTGTTAAAAAAATATATTTAGCCAAGAATTGTGGCATGCACCTGCAGTCCCTAGTGACCCGGGAGGATGACGGGGAAGAATTGCTTGAGCCCAGGAGTCTGAGGTTGTAGTGAACTACGATTGCACTGCTGCACTGGAGTGCGATCCTGTCTCAAAAAGAAAAAAAAAAAAAGCCCCAAACCAAAACAACACAAAGGTCAGTCAATGGGAGAATAGACAAACTGTGATATATTCATACAAATACTTCACAGCAATGAAAAAGAATGAACTACGAGGCAAAAACGTGGATAACTCTCACATTAATGTTGAATTTAAGAAGCCAGATGTTTTTCAAAGTCTATTGCACAATAAGGCGACCACAGTTATTAATGTATATTTCAAAATTGCTAAAATAATAGATTTCTTTTCTGAAATGGAGTCTCACTCTGTCGCCCAGGCTGGAGTGTGGTGGCGTGATCTCAGCTCACTACAATCTCTGTCTCCTGGGTTCAAGCGATTGTCCTGCCTCAACCTCCCTAGTAGCTGGAATTACAGGTGTGTACCACTACACTTAGCTAATTTTTTTTTTTTTTTTTTTTTGTATTTTTAGTAGAGACAGGGTTTCACTATGTTGGCCAGGCTGGTCTCAAACTCCTTACCTCAAAAGATCCGCCTGCCTCAGCCTCCCAAAGTGCTGGGATTACAGGCATGAGCCACCACACACAGCCCCAAGAATAGATTTTTAAATATTCTCTACAAAAAAGTATGTGAGGTGATGCATATATTAATTAGCTTGATATAATCATTCCACAATGTATACATATTTCAAAACATCACATTATATCTCATAAATATATACAATTATTTTTTGTCAAGTAAAATTAAAATTTAAATTCAAAAGAAGCCAGATGTCAAAGAATACATATTATATGATACCATTTATAGGAAGTTCAATAACTGACAAAAGCTTTTTATAATCATGATAGTCACTATATTGGTTACCTTTGGGGAGTGTTGACTGGGAGTGGACAGGAAGGAGCTTTCTGGGACAATAGAAATATTCTGTTTTAAGGTAGTTAGTTAGTAGTTATGTGAGGGTATACTTCTGTAAAATCAATCCAGCAGTACACTTAAACTTTATGAACATTACTTCATGCAAATTATACATCATGTTCTTAAAAAAACAGATTGTCAGGTCAAAAAAAATAAAATCCAACTATATGCAATGTACAAAAGACACATCAACGTAAGGATTCAAAAAGGTTGAAAGTAAAATGATAAGAAAATGTTATATCAGGCAAATACTAAAATAATTTAGTAGATCTATTTTAATATCAGAAGAAAATATACTTAAAGGTAATAGAGAAAACTGAGTCACTACATTAAGCCTCTAACATTTTCTGTCATTTTTTGTGGGGAGAGTCACTTTTGTTTTCTCTATTTGTTGTTTCGTTTTGACTGAGTTCATGGGAGGGGAAGAAGTTTGGGG
>NW_016804362.1:0-9499 GCF_001698545.2 Rhinopithecus bieti
CAATGGCGGGCGCCCCTCCCCACCCTCACTGCTGCCTTGCGGTTTGATCGCAGACTGCTGTGTTAGCAATTAGGGAGGCTCCATGGGCGTGGGACCCTCCCGGCCAGGTGTGGGATATATTCTCCTGGTGTGCCCGTTTGCTTAAAGCACAATATTGGGGTGGGAGTTACCCGATTTTCCAGGTGTTGTGTGTCTCAGTTCCCCTGGCTAGGAAAAGGGATTCCCTTCCCCATGCGCTTCCCAGGTGAGGCGATGCCTCGCCCTGCTTCAGCTCTCGCTGGTCGGGCTGCAGCAACTGACCAGCACTGATTGTCCGGCACTCCCTAGTGAGATGACCCCAGTACCTCAGTTGAAAATGCAGAAATCACAGGTCTCTTGTGTCGCTCGCGCTGGGAGTTGGAGACTGGAGCTGTTCCTATTCGGCCATCTTGCTGCGCTTTTAAAGATCAATTTTAAAACTTCACTCTTGTATGTGAGACGAGAGAGTGGGTGATTAGAGAGAATATGGTTATTTCATGTATTTATTTATTTTTGAGTCTCGCTCTGTTGTCCAGGCTGGAGTGCAGTGGCATGATCTCAGCTCACTGCAACTTCCGCCTCCTGGGTTCAAGCGATTCCCCTGCGTCAGCCACCCAAGTAGCTGGGATTATGGGCATGTGCTACCACGCCCAGCTAATTTTTGTATGTTTGGTAGAGACAGGGTTTCACCATGTTGGCCAGGAGGGTCTCCAACTCCTAGCCTCAAGTGATCCCCCTGCCTCTGCCTCCCAGCGTGCTGGGATTACAGGTGTGAGCCACTGCGCCTAGTCTATATGTTTATTTTTATTTTGAGTTTTTTTTTTCCCCCCTTCTTCTAGTAATAAAAACCTAGAAACAAAGGATAAAAGGCTCCTTCTAAGAAACCAGTGCTCCAAAAGTGAGAGAAATGCATTAAGGAGAAGAAAAACTTAGATGGGACTGAACAAGACTTCAGGCTTTATGTCTGCTGAAGCTGGATGTCCCTAACTACAGAGCATAGTGGCTCGCAGTCACTTAGGCCCTCTCCACATCCACTCATGTACCCTGTCCCAGTGCACAGTAGGTAGGCAGTGTGGCCTGCCTGGAGTTGTTTCTGAACCCCTTCCTGGAACATTCAGTTTGATACATTTTGCACTCTAGAGATGTCCATCATATAAGAACTGCATGATAAAAGACTAAGCAGAATTGTGATGACTTCTTTGTAACCTTTATTTATCTTGAAAAAGTAGCTTTTCTTGGTTGTTTTTCCTTTGGAGGTTATGTTATATAATATTTGGTATATACATAAAATTCAATCAGGAAATCCTTTTTCAGCATCTATTATAATGATCAAAGAACCGGGCAAGAAACAAGAGGGCATACAAAGATGAATTTGTTCATTTAACAAATATTCATTAAGCGCCTATCCTGTGATATGTGTGCATCCAGGTGCTGAGACTAGAATATAGATGAAAACAAAGTTCCTCCACTCATGGAACTTACATTCTGCTGGGAAGTAACAGATGAGAAATAAATGTATAATGCCATGTCATGTAATGATAGGTAGATAAAGAAAATTTGGACAGGATAAGAGTATAGACAGTGACAAAAGTGAAGGGCTCTTCTTTTGGACAGGGTGGTCAGGGAAGGCCACTCTGATGAAGTGACCCAAAGAACATGAGGGGATGAGCAGAGACGCAAGGGACGTAAGTAATGAATCGTGGCTATCTGAAGACAAGAG
Organism: Rhinopithecus bieti; assembly: GCF_001698545.2. Classification (NCBI taxonomy): domain Eukaryota; kingdom Metazoa; phylum Chordata; class Mammalia; order Primates; family Cercopithecidae; genus Rhinopithecus; species Rhinopithecus bieti. The sequence goes on from NW_016804362.1 coordinate 1,739, forward strand.
TGTCCACCAGCTGAGGAAATAGTAAATGCAGAGGCCCTGTGACAAGTGTCTGTGTGAGGAACTGTAAGGGCAAAAGTGAGGTTGGACCACAGTGAGCAAGGTGGACAGTGGGAAATGAGGTTAGGGTCCTAAAGAACATGATAGGGACTTTGGATTTTATTCCAAGCATGATGGGAAGCTATGTGACATTGGGCAGGGCTGAAATATCATCAGACTTAGATTTTTTAAAAATGCAAATGATCCCTCTCGCTGCTGAGTTGAAACTAGAATTTATGTGTATGCTTACATCCACATGCACACATCCTGACTTGTGCAGTGAGAGGTGCAGAAGCAAGACTGGAAACAGGAAGTCCTGTAGGACAGGCAAAAGATGGTGGTGGCTTAGATCAGTGGGTAGCACTGGTAAAATTTACTAATGAAACGGAATGAGGGAAAGAGGAGTTGAGGATGGCTCCAAAGTTTGTGTCAAGATCTACTGGGTGAATGGAGGTGTTTTTAGTAATGGGGAAGACTAAAGGAATAGTAGGTTTGGAGGAGTGTGGATGAAAATCAAGGGTTCAGTTTTGCATATGCCTAACAGACATTAAAAATGAGGATGAATCCATGAGTCTCTGTCCTCAAGGAAATTATTACCTAGCAGAGAAGATACGAACACAAATAACTGCCAAAGGCAGAATGTCAAGTTCTACAGAGAGGTACAAACGTTGTGATATGAACATCCAGAGGGAAAAAGTTAGGGGGAAAGCTTCATGGAGAAAGAAGCATTTGCTATGAGTCGGAGGATGAACAGAGTTTCATCTTGGTGGTGAGGAAAGGGGAGGCAGAATGAACAGAACATCAAAGAAGATAAAGTGCAAGAAACAAAGCTAGGAGCTGTGTAAGTGAGTGTGGGGTGTGCTGGGGGATCTGCAGATGGGCTGCTGTGCCTGGAACACAGGGCACATAGAGTGAGGTCTTGGGGGTAAGGCGGGAGAGTAAATTGGAGCCCACAGTGTAGAAGGCCCAGACAGCCAGGATGGGTTTGCTAGATACTGGGAAACCATGGTAGGAAGAATAATGTCTCCCTTCAACGACATCAATAACATCCTAATACTCAAAAACTATAAGTGTCTTATGTCACATAGCAAGGAGAAATTAAAGTTAAAGAGGGAGTTAAGGTTGTTAATCAGTTGATGTTAAAATAGGGAGATTATCCTGAGTTATCCAGAAAATCCCAATGGAATCACAAGGTACTTAAAAGTAGAATACAGAGGCAGGTCAGAGTGATAGAATTTGAGAAAGACCCAATCAGCCATTGCTAGCTTTGAATACAGAAGAGGGCCACGTGCCAAAAAAAGCATGTAGACCCCTTCTCCATGCAAGTGGTAAAAGGCAAGAAAATGAATTTTCCACTAAGCATTCAGAAGGGAACATAGCCTGGCATCTTGGTTTTAGCCCAGTGAGACACATTCTAGACTCTGACCTCCAGAATTGTAAGGTAATAAATTCGTGCCATTTTAAGCCACTGAGTTTGTGTTACAGCAGCAATAGGAAACTAATACAGAAGTCAGGGATGGTTTTTGAGTAGGTGACTATTATGATGAGATATTTAAAGGCATGGTCAGAATCTCTCTTTAGAAACAATCTAATTTGGGCTGGATGTGGTGGCTGTTACCTATAATCCCAGCTACTTGGGAGGCTGAGGCCTGTACCACATAGTAAGATCCCATCTGTTAAAAAAATATAAAGGAAATTGACTGGTCGTTGTGGTACACACCTGTAGTGCCAGCTACTCTGGAGGCTGAGGAGGGAGGATTGCTTGAGCCTAGGAGTACAAGACTGCAGTAAGCTAAATTTATTTTAGGTATGTGCTTTAGGACTTTAGCTTGGGTGACAGAGCAAGACTTCATTTCTAAAACAAAAGCAATGTAATCTGTGGGATGCTAGGATCTATCTGTCTGAGATTACTTACCATAATCTATCTATAACCCCCATTTGTGGATGTCATTTATGAAGATCTCAGTTATATTTGCAAGGTCCCCAAAACTTATGCATAAAAAAGAATCAGAAACTTTAAATCAAAAGAGATTTGTGACATTACAATACGTATTAGTTACAATTTGCTTACAAAATACAATTATTTGATCACAAACTTGCCCGATTATACAGCTTTTTGTGAGTTGACATATTTTGTTTATTTAAAATGTTTTGGGCACTTATTTATGAATGAAGATGTCAAGTTTTATTTGCTTTGGGTTTAAATTTTTTTTGAGTCCTTAGCAGAATTTCATATTCAGTTTAGTTCCTAGATCAGCAGTACATTTATATTACAATTACCATAATTACTCACAGTAAAATACTGAACAGAATAGTTTTTAACATTGCATATGTTTCCAACCATTCTTCATGCTGTGCATTAGGTATTCTCTACAACACATAATTAATGTGTGAAAATTTGTACTTATGAGTTGTAATATCCTCTTCTATTCTTTTAAAATAACCAATATAATAATTGCAAATCATTGTGTTTATTAAGTTATTTAATTCTGTGGCCATTTTTGTAAATAAACTAAGATACATTTATTTTAAGTATGTGCTTTCTTGAGTAGTGTAATCCAACAGATTAGGATACTAGATGGTCTCTTTATACTGAAGCACATGTGAAAAAATATCTAGACTTGCTTCATCTTCATGTAATTGATGTAGTTGATCAAATGGACTTTGAAACCTCATCTAATGTCTGGTTTACTAGTTTTAATCTAACTGTATTGCAGTAGCATATATTGATACTATATTTCACTGGAGAAAACTAAATCCTAGAAAGTAGAAATTTAATCCATCTTTTTTTTTGTAATAAATATATTTGTGATTGTCTTTATCCAAACAGTTTTATTTTAAAGTAGACCTAAAGAAGGGAAAACCAGACAATAATGCTCTTTAATGAGTTCTGAATTTGTAATTCTTATTTTAATTACCTTTTGTTTTCTCTGTTTCAAGGATAAAAATGGCTACAAAATTCGTCACTACTTCTCCCAAACCCACTTCTATTCTGGAGTTTTTTGTTTCTGTTAATTGTATCATCATTCTGTTGTATTAATATTTTTTATAAATTTCACTGCCACTGTCTTGTTCAATGCTATCCTTTGCTTTGATTACCATATCTGTTCATTGAGTTTATGGCTAGTCTATTTCTTCCTCCAAACCAGTAGTTTTCAAAATGTGGTCAATGAACTGGCAGCATCAGAATTATATGTGAACTTGTTAGAGATGCACATTCTGGCTGAGCGTAGTGGCTCACACCTGTAATACCAATACTCTGGGAGGCTGAGGCAGGAGGATTGCTTGAGGCCAGGAGTTCAAGACCAGCCTGGGCAACATAGCCAAGACCACATCTCTACAAAAATTTTTTTAAAAAAATTAGCCAGACATGATGACACACACCTGTAGTCCTAGCTACTCAGGAGGCTAAGGCTCCTTGCTTGAGCCCAGGAGGTTAAGGCTGCAGTAAGTTATGATCATACCACTGTAATCCAGCCTAGGGAACAGAGCAAGACCCCCATCTCTAAAAAGAAAGGAAATGCACATTCTCAGGTCCCATCCTCCACCCAATGAATCAAAAGCTCCACCTGAGTTTCAGATTTAGTAGTTCTGTGTTGGGGTTCAACAATGTACATATTAGCTCTCACTCCTTATTCCTCCAACTTGGTCATGGTATGTAATTCTTTTTAGAGATTCCTGGATTTTGTTTGCTGATATTTTATTGAGGAGTTTTGCGTTTATATTTATACAGGATATTTATCCGTCCTTTTCTTGTGATGTCTTTATCTGATTTTGGTATCATAGTAATAGAATGAGTTGGGACGTGTTTCCCTTCTGTTTTGTTGGAAGAGTTTGTGATTATACACCATGATCAAGTGGAATTTATTCCAGGAATGCAAGTTTGGTTCAACTGCTAAAACCAATCAATGTAATAGATTACTAGCATAAAGGACAAGAAAAGCATAATTATCTCAGTATACGGAGAAAAAACATTGACAAAATTCAACAATCCTTTCATGATAAAAAAAAAAAAATAGGAATAGAAAGAGACTTCCTCAACCTGAAAAAGGACACCTGTGAAAAACCCCACAGCTAATATACTTAATGATAAAATATTGAAAGCTTTACCCCGAAGATCAAGAAGAAGACAAGGATGTCCACACTTACCACTCTTGTTCAACATTGTAGTGGCAGTTCTAGCCAGGGGCAGTTAAGCAAGAAAAAGAAATAAAAAGCAACCAGATTGAAAAGGAAAAAATAAAATTATTTTCAGAAATCACATGATCTTATATATAGTAACTCCTAAAGAACCTCCCCTAAAATTTATTAGAGCTAATAAATGAATTCAGCAAAGTTGCAGGATACAGTATCAATATACAAAAAATAATTATATTTTTATACACTAGGAATGAACAATCCAAAAATGAAATTAAGAACACAATTCTGGCTAGGCATGATGACTCACACCTGTAATCCCAGCACTTGGGAGGCCAAAGCAGGAGGACTGCTTAGCCCAGAAGTTCAAGAACAACCTAGGCAACATGGTGAAACCCCATCTTTACAAAAATTTTAAAAACAAACAAAAAATAGCCAGATGTCATGGCTCGTGCCTGTAGTCTCAGCAACTTGGGAGGCTGAAGTTGCAGGATCACTTGATCCTGGGAGATGAAGGCTGCAGTGAGTTGTGATCATGCCACTGCACTCCAGCCTGGGCAACAGAGGGAGACCTTGTCTCAAAAAAAAAGAAAAGAAAAAAAAAAAGAATGTAATTCCATTTATAATAACATAAAAATAAAATGCCTTGGAATACATTTTATAAATTTAACAAAAGTACAAGACTTATAACCTGAAGACTACAAAGCACTACTGAGAGAAATTGCAGAAGAGTTAGATAAATGGAAAGACTTCCTTTGTTAATGGATAGGAAGACCTAATATTGTTAAGATGGCAGTATTCCTCAGGTTGACCTACAGATTCATTACAGTCTCTAGCAAAACCCCAGCTGGATTGGTTCTTTTTTCTTTTGGCATGAATTGACAAGCTGATTCTAAAATTCACATGGAAATGCAAGAGAACCATAATAAACAAAAACATCTTGAAAAAAAGAACAAAATAGATTCATATTTCCTGAGATACATTGGAGATATTTTAGATTTGGTACCACTTCAACAGAGCCAATATTGCAATAAAGGAGTCACACCAATTTTTTAGTTTCCCAGAACATATAAAAATTACATTTATAGGCTGGGCGTGGTGGCTCACGCCTGTAATCCCAGCACTTTGGGAGGCCGAGGCAGGCGGATCATGAGGTCAGGAGCTCGAGACCATCCTGGCTAACACGGTGAAACCCCGTCTCTACTAAAATACAAAAAATTAGCTGGGCATGATGGCGGGCGCCTGTAGTCCCAGCTACTCGGGAGGCTGAGGCAGGAGAATGGCGAGAACCCGGGAGGCGGAGCTTGTAGTGAGCTGAGATTGCGCCACTGCACTCCAGCTGGGGCGACAGAGCGAAACTCCATCTCAAAAAAAAAAAAAAATTACATGTATATTATAGTAATATGCAGTACCATTATGTCTTAAAAAATACTTTACTGAAAAATGCTAATGATGATCTGAGCCTCTAGAAAGTCATAATCATTTTGCTGGTGGAGGGTAATGCCTTGATGTTGATGGCTGTTGACTAATCAGGGTGGTGGTTGCTGAAGGTTGAGGTGGCTGTGGAAATTACTTAAATTAAGACAATGAAGTTTCCTGCATCAATTGACTGTTCCGCAAAATGTTTCTCTATTGCATGTGATGCTATTTAATAGCATTTTACTTAAAGTAGAACTCCTTTCAAAATTGGAGTCAATCCTCTCAAATCCCTCCACTGCTTTATGAACTCAGTTAGGTAATATCTCAGTTAGTTGTTGTCATTTGTCATTTCAACAATGTTCACAGCATCTTCACCAGAAGTGGAGTCTGTCTCAAGAAACCACTTTCTTTGCTCATCCAAATAAGAATTTGCAAATCCTCACCTGTTCAGATTTTATCATGAGATTGCAGCAATTCAAGCTATACTTCTGATTCTAGTAGAATCTCTTCAAGCTCTACCTATTACTATTATTATTATTATTATTTTTTGAGATGGAGTCTCGCCCTGTTGCCCAGACTGGAGTGCAGTGGTGTAATCTCAGCTCACTGCAGCCTCCACCTCCCAAGTTCAAGTGATTCTCCTGTGTCAGCCTCCCAAGTAGCTGAGATTACAGGCATGTGCCGCCACACCCAGCTAATTTTTTTTTTTTTTTTTTTTTGTATTGTTAGTAGAGACGGGGTTTCATCATGTTGGTCAGGCTGGTCTCAAACTCCTGACCTCAAATGATCTGCCCGCCTTGGCCTCCCAAAGTGCTAGGATTACAAGCATGAGCCACCGCGCCCGGCCTTCAAGCTCTACTTCTAATTCTAGTTCTTTCCTGTTTCTACCACATCTGTAGTTACTTTCACCATTGATGTCTTGAACACCAAAAGTCATCCATGAGGGTTAGAATCAACTTCTTCCCAACTCTTATAACGTTGATATTTTAACCTCCTTTCATGATTTACTAATGTTCATAATGGCATCAAATTGTTGAATCCTTTCCAGAAAGTTTTTCCTTTACTTTCCCCAGATCCATCAGAGGAATTAGTATAGCTACAGCTTTATGAAGTGTATTTTTTATTTTTTATTTTTTATTTGTTTTTTGAGATAGAATCTCTCTCTGCCACCCAGGCTTGAGTGCAATGGTGCAGTCTTGGTTCACTGCACCCTCCGCCTCCTGGGTTCAAGTGATTCTCCTGCCTCAGCCTCCTGAGTAACTGGGACTACAGGTGCATGCCACCATGCCCAGCTAATTTTTGTATTTTTAGTAGAGATGAAGCTTCACCATGTTGGCCAGGCTGGTCTTGAACTCCTGACCTCAAGTGATTCACCTATCTCAGCCTCCCAAAGTGCTGGGATTACAAGCGTGATCCACCACACCCAGCCCAAAGTGTATTTTTTAAATAATAAGATGTGAAAGTTGAATTTACTTCCTGATCCATGGACTGCAGAATGGGTGTCATGTTAGCAGGCTTGAAAACAACATTAATCTCCTCATTCATCTCCATCAGAGCTCTTGGGTGATGAGGTCCACTATCAGTTAGCAGTAATATTTTGAAAGGAATCTTTTTTTCTGAACAGTAGGTCTCAACAATGGGCTTTAAATATTCAGTAAACCATGCTGTAAACTGATGTGCTGTTATCCAGGCTTTCTTGTTCCATTTCTAAAGCACAGGCAGAGTAGACTTAGCATAATTTTTAAGGGCTGTAGGATTTTTGGAATGGTAAATGAGCATTGGCTTCAACTTAAAGTCACCAGCAACACTAGCCCCTGACAAGAGTCAGCCTGTTCTTTGAAGCTTTGAAGCTTGGACTTTCTAGCTATGAAAGTCCTAGGTCTTGGCCGGGCGCGGTGGCTCAAGCCTGTAATCCCAGCACTTTGGGAGGCCGAGACGGGCGGATCACGAGGTCAGGAGATCGGGACCATCCTGGCTAACACGGTGAAACCCCGTCTCTACTAAAACACAAAACTAGCCCGGCAAGGTGGCGGGCGCCTGTAGTCCCAGCTACTAGGGAGGCTGAGGCAGGAGAATGGCGTAAACCCGGGAGGCGGAGCTTGCAGTGAGCTGAGATCTGGCCCCTGCGCTCCAGGCCGGGCGACAGAGCGAGACTCCACCTCAAAAAAA
>NW_016804362.1:9728-68897 GCF_001698545.2 Rhinopithecus bieti
AAAAAAAAAAAAAAAAAAAAAAAAAAAAAAAAAGAAAGTCCTAGGTCTTCTTCCAATAGAGGGCTGTTTCATCCATGTTGAAAATCTGTTGTTTAGTGTAGCCACCTTTATAAATTATCTTAGCTAGATCTTCTAGATAACTTGCAGCTTCTACTTGAGCACTTGCTGCTTCACTTTGCACTTTTTTTTCTTTTTGAGACAAGGTCTGACTGTCGCCCAGGCTGGGGTGCAGTGGTGTGATCTCTGCTCACTACAACTTCCACCCCAAGCTCAAGCCATCCTCCCACCTCAGCCTTCCAAGTGGCTAGGACCACAGGTGCACTCTACCACACCCAGCTAATGTTTGTATTTTTTGTAGAGGTGGGGTTTGGCCATGTTGCCCAGGCTGGTCTTGAATTCGCTCAAGTGATCCGCCCTCCTCTCCCTTCAAAGTGCTGGGATTACAGGCATGAGCCACCATGCCTGACCCGTTTTGCACTTTTATGTTATGAAGATGGCTTCTTTTCTTAAACTTCATGAACCAACCTCTGTTAGCTTCATACTTTCCTCCTGTAGCTTCCTCGCTTTTGTCAGCCTTTGTAAAATTAAAGAGAGTCAGAGCATTGCTCTGGATTAGGCTTTGGCTTAAAGAAATGTTGTGGCTGGTTTGATCCTCTATCCAGACCACTAAACCTTTCTCCATATCAGCAATAAGGCTGTTACACTTTCTTATCATTCGTGTATTCACTAGAGTAGCACTTTGAATTTTTTTGCAGAAACTTTTCCTCTGCATTCACAACTTGACTGTTTGGCAGAAGAGGCCTACCTTTCAGCCTGTCTCAGCTTTTGACGTGCCTTCCTCACTAAGCTTAGTCATTTCTGGTTTTTAATTTAGAGTGAGAGATGACGACTCGTCCTTTCACTCGAACACTTAGAGGCCATTGTAGAGGTATTAATTGGCCTAATTTTAATATTGTTTTGTTTCAGGAATAGAGAGGCCCCAGGAGAGGTAGAGAGACAAAGGAACAGCTGGTTGGTGGAGCACTTAGAAACACTCAACACATTCATCGGTTAAGTTTGCCCTCATATGGGCATGGTTTGTGGCATCCCCAAAGCAATTATAATAGTAACGTCAAAGATTGCTGATCACAGATCACCATAACAGATATAATAATCATGAAAAAGTTTGAAATACTTGAGAATTACCAAAATGTAGTACAGAGACATGAAGTGAGTGCATGCTGTTGGAAAAAATGGTGCCAGTGGACTTGTTCTCAGGGTTGCTACAAACCTTCCATTTGTAAAAGAATGCAATATCTGCAAAACGCAATAAAGCAAGTAGTAAAACGAAGTGTGTCTATACAGCAAAGGTACAGTACTCAGGACTGTGTGATACTGAATAAGAATGGACCTACCAACTTATGGAATAGAACTGAGAGTCCAAAAAAAAAGAAAAAAACCTATACATTATGGACAGGTGACTTTGACAAGAGTGTCAAGAGCATTCAATAGGGAAAGAACAGTCTTTTCAACCAGTGGTGCTTGAACGACTGAATATCCACATGCCAAGGAATGAAGTTGAACTCTGATTGCACATTAAAATAATGGATCGGAGACCTAAATATAAGTGCTAAAACTTTAATATTTGAATATGATACCAAAAGCACAAGCAACTAAAGGACAAATAGATACATTGGACTTAATTAAAATTAAAAACATTTGTGCTTCAAGGGACACCATCAATAAAATGAAAAGACAATCATGAAAGAAAAAATATTTGCAAATAATGTATCTGATAAGGGTCTAGTACCAAAAAAATAATAAAAAATGCTTACAACACAACAAGACAAATAATCCAATTTAAAAGTGGGCAAAGGATGTGAATAGTTTTTTTCCCCCAAAGAAGGTATACAAATGGCCAATAAGCCCATGAAAAATGTTTGACATTTTTAATTATTAGGGAAATGAAAATCAAAACCCCAATGAGATACCACTCCAGATCCATTAGAATGGCTGTAAAAAAGGCAATAACAAGTGTTGTCAAAATAAATTGGAATCTTCACACAAGAATGTAAGAATGAAAAAGATACAGCCACTTTGGAAAACAGTTTGACAGTTCCTCAAAAAGCTAAACAGTTACCATATGACCAAGCAACTTCTTCCTAGTTATATATCCAAGATAAATGAAAACATGTCCATGCAGAAACTTTGTACATGACTCTTCATAGCAGCAGTATTCATAATAGCTGAAAGGCGGAAACAAACCAAACATCCATAAACTGATGAATGGCTAAATGAAATATGCTAATTCATACAATGGAAAATTACTTGGCTATAAAAAGAATGAAGTGTTAATACAATATGGATGAACTCTGAAAGTGTGGTAAGTATAGGAAGCCAGCTACAAAAAAAATACACGTTATGTGAATCCATTTACATGAAATGTCCAGAATAAGGAAGGAAATCTATAGAGACTGAAAGTAGATTAGTGGTTGCCTAAAGCTAGAAGGCATGGGAACATTGGGAATGACAGCTAACGGGTATAAGGGTCTTTTTGGTGTGATGAAAACATTCTAAAATTGATTGTGATGATTGTTGCACACCTCTGTGCAATCTACTAAAAACCATTGTACACTTTAATGGATGGTATGTGAATTATATTTCAATAAATCTCTTGCCCAAAACTAATAATGAATGATTGCTTTGCAAATTTTGGCGTTTCAAATAACTTGTAAAGCAATGTATTATTCAGTAAGTGATGTTAAAACTGTCTATTATTTTTTGGAAATATATTTTAAAACTAATTTTCTAAATTTAAAAACTTATTTGGAAAATATTAGGAATCATCAAAATGTTATTTGGAAAATAGTTAAAATATACATTTAATTAAAATTAAAATTTTAGTTTTGATGGAATAAAATTTTAAAGGTACAGAAATAAATTACGAAAGTACTAAATAAAATTTGGGTAAATATATATTTTATACATTAATATTATATATGTGGGGTGGGCAAAGCTCTTCTAAACATAGTAGCAAGGACAGAAATCATAAAGGAATACACTGATTGATGACATAATAAGGGAAAACTTACACATTTTTTTGAACATTAAAATTGAACAAAAAATGATAAATTTGGACAAATGTTTGCAACATGGTAGGGAAATGATTCAAAAGTCAACATATGAAGTACTTTTGGCAATAAAAGACCATCTCTTCAGTAAAATACTAGGCATGAACATGTGTAGGCAGTTCAGTGAAGAATTACAAATAACAACATGAAAAATATGTACTATCTCACTAAAAATCAAAAGAAATACAGTCGTTCATTGTTTAAGGTGATTTTGTGCTGCGAACATCATAGAGTGTAGTTACACAAACCTAGATAGCATAGCCTACTACACACCCAGGCTATATGATATAGCCTGTTGCTCCTAGGCTACAAACCTGTACATACGAGTGAACTGAATACTGTAGGCAATTGTAACACAGTGGTAAGTATTTGTGTATCTAAACAGAAAAGGTAGAGTAAAAATACAATATTATAATCTCATGAGACCACTGTCCATATATGCAGGTCGTCATTGACTGAAATGACGTTCATTATTCAGCACAGGACTGTACTAATCAGATCATAACTATGTAAGGTGATGGACATGCTAATTAGATTGTGGCAGTTGTTTCACAATGTACACATACATCAAAACATCACTTTAAATATGCACAATTTTTATTTTCAAGTATACTTCAATAAAGCTAAGGGGAAAAAATAAATATTAATTAATGCAATGTTGAGATACCTTTTCTGCCTATCAAGTTGGTACATATTAAATTGGTAGAAATATGGGGATGTGGGCAGTCTCGTGCACTGCTGGTGGCAACATATTGCAGGAGCAATTGCATGTCAACTTGGAGATGCGTATCAAAATCCTGAAAAATACATGTGTTAGGTTCTTAGGGCTGCCATAACAAAGTACTACAAACTGGGTGGCTTAACCCAACAGAGATTTATTTGTCCACAGTTCTGAAGTCTGTAAGTCCAAAATCAAACAGGTCCATGCTCCCCTGAAAGCTCTGGAAAAACAAACAGCCTTCCTTGCCTTTTCCTAGCGATGGTTGTTGCCTGCAATCCTTGGCATTCCTTGGCCTGCAGTCGCATCACTCCAGTTGCTGCCTCTGTCTTTACATGGCCTTCTTCCCTCTGTATGTGTCTCAGTATCCCTCTCTTCTTTCTCTTATAAAAACACCAGTACAGCCAGGTGGGGTGGCTCACACCTGTAATCCCAGCACTTTGGGAGGCCAAATTGGGTGGATTACTTGAGGCCAGGAGTTTGAGACCAGCCTGGCCAACATGGTGATGAAACCCTGTCTCTCCTACAAACATAAAAATTAGCTAGGCTTGGTGGTGTACGCCTATAACCCCAGCTGCTCAGGAGGCTGAGGCAGGAGAATCACTTGAACCCAGGGGGCAGAGGTTGCAGTGAGCCAAGATCGTGCCACTGCACTCCAGCCTTGAGTGACAAAACAACATCTCAAAACAAACAAACAAAAGACACCAGTCATTGAATTTAGGGCCTACTCTAATCCATTGTGACTTCATCTTAACTAATTCCATCTGCAAGGCCCTATTGTGTTAATATAAATTTAAAATTTTTATATGAGAAAAGACTATATACAAAGATCAAAGATAAATGACAAAATGGAAAAGTACACACCATTAATACTTTTTTTGACCGCCCGTAGCTTCTAAATTTCTCCAATAAAGAAGGCATATTTTTATGAGCGAAAACTGAGAACTGTTACTTTAAAATAAATGCTCTGTGAAACACAAGAGACTAAATATTACAACGGAGGGGATCGATGTATTGAAGATGAAACTACCTTCTTACAAAACCATGCTGTTTTACTTAAATACTCATCTCTCCCATCCCAACTTAAGTCACCACGATAATGAATAACCGAAAAAGCCTCTCACAGTCCCCGTTGGGGAAACATCTCAGGATTCACTAAGAGTCTAGGACAGAACTGGGCACATAGACATTTGAGAAGCTACTTGGTATAATGGAAAAGGCCAGTCTAAGTGTAGTGGCTAATGCCTGTAGTCCCAACACTTTTTAAGAAGCCAAGATGAAAAGATAATTTGAGAAGAAGAGTTTGAGACCAGCCTAGACAACATAGTGAAACTCTGTCTCTGAAACAATTTTTTTAAATTAGCCAGGTGTGGTGGTACACACCTGTAGTTCTAACAAGACGGTAGGATCGCTTGAGCCCAGGAGTTTAAGGTTACAGTGAGCTATGACTATGCCACTGTACTCCAGCCTGAGCAACACAGTGAGACCCTGTCTCAAAAAAAAAAAAAGAAGAAGAAAAAGAAGAAAGAAAAGGCCCATGTGCCTGAATCCAGATGCTTCTTATTTAAAGGTGAACATCTATAGGTCAGTCACTTAACCTCTTGATCAAGAAACCTTCACAAGCTGAGGACTATAGTTGATACATACAATGTTCTAAGCAAATATTATTGATAAATACTTCTGGAATAAATACATCTTGGTATTTGTATTTGTAATTACTGAGGTGTCAAGCGGGGAGAATTTCACAGATGAGGACAGAGTTTAGGGACTTTGTCACAAACTTTAGAATTGTTAGTTCAACAAATGTTTATTGAGTATCTGCCATGTTACAGGCACGACCCTAACTGCTGTGAATGCAGTCTGATTCACAAAACCCCTGCTGGGTTGGAGCTTTCTTTTTGGCACAGTCTCTGGAGGACATCACACAGTGTTGTGGTGAGGTGCATTTACTCTTAGATTTGAGATAGCATCCACCTCCTCAATCTGCTGAGCTTTCTTTCATCTAGCTTTATCTCCCATGTCCCTGTGATGTACTGAATATTTTCTTCTGGTTAATATCAAACACCTTTCCCTTCAGTGTTTTTAATGAATATTTATTTGATTTTGCATAAGAGTTGGATAGAAAATTAATAGCACAAATTTATAGCCTTGAAATTTTTCAGGGCTTCAAAATTCCCATTGAAAATATGCTGAGCATCTTCAATGAGTGCAGAATTGTCTTTATTTTGGAAAGATAAATTCAGTAATGAATTCTCAGCAAGTTTAATTGCCAAAGAAATGTTCTTCAAAATACAAAATTAGAAACAAAATGAGGAAACAACCACAAATACAGGAAAAGTTAAATGAACTTCAAGTGAATACTTTGATCAGTTCTATGCCGATAAATTTGAACTCATAGGATGAGATAATGATTCTCTAGAATAATATAAACTTCCCGAATAAAACATTCTATAGAGATCTCTAAAAAATAGACCAATTACCTTAGAGGAAATGGAGAAAACTGTCAACGAACTACAACAGTAAATGTTTCCAGGTCAACTCTGTGAAAACAGATAACTTCAATCCTACTTTAAACTATGCCAGAGAAACAGAAATAAGGAGAACTTCCAAATGCTTTTCATAATTTTATGAGTACATTGAAACAAAAACCTATAGTAACATATATATACAGAGGAAAATTATAGGACAGCTTCTGTTAAGAATATTTACTTAAAATCCAAAATGAAATTATTAATCTCAGTGATGGAGGTATCAGAGGTTTCTAAATTTTATTTTGCTTATCTCTCTTTTCTAAAACCTTTTCAGACAGTCACATACCTCATTTTGTAAGTCTGAGGCAATGTGATAGTGGAGATCTTGTTTCAGAGATTACAATATATGTTTTTATAGATAATGGGTCTGTCTTCAAAGTGGGTCTAATTATATACATTTTCACAGATTGATTTCATAAAAATTAAATTTTTTATGTAGTAAATGTATCACAAATAAAGACAGGAAAGACTTTATTGGGATTGTGAGACAGTTTTTTTGTTTGTTTGTTTTTACTATATAAAGACTCTTAAACAACAATGAGAAAATGACCAAGATAGGCAAAGATCATGGATGGTCAGTTTGCAGAAAAGAAACATTCACTTAAAAATGTAATATTTCACCATCAGAAAACTTGAATTCTTGCCTTTTGTCTGTTTCTGTTTTGTTTTGTGTTTTGTTTTGTTTTATTTTGTTTTTTTAAGGAGATGGGGAAAGGTGCTCTCATGAACATCTGGTGGAAGAGCAATTCGTGCAGTTTCTTTGGAATACCATAATTACAATTTTTGAAAATATACGCCAGCTTTTATTCCTGTTCTCACACATGTGTGCATAGATGCTGGTACAAGGAAGTTTGTTGCTGTTTTGTTTGTAATTGCAAAAGGCTAGAAACTTCTATAATGCTTTTCATTAGAAGACCAATTGATAAATTTTGATACAACTATGCAGTGAGCATTCAAAAGAATGAGACCTCTGTCTGCACACATGAGAGCACTAAGATATTTTGGCTAGTGAAAGAACAAAGCAATAAACAGAAGAGTGTGCTCACGTTCTTATTAAGACAGAGTATAGAGAACACCTGGAAGAATGCACATGACTGTCAAGCGTAACTGCCTGGGGTAAGATTCAGTCAGAGGGAGACATTTCATTTTGTAACCTTTCCCACTGTTTGCATTTTTACGTTGTGTGTCTATCATGCTTTATTTTTATTCTTTTTTTTTTTTTTGGAGGGGGGCAAAGTTTATTGCTTTCTTAAGCTTTTATCATGTATTTCCAAATTATACTAAATAAGTAATAAAATGTATAATTCCAACAGCTGTGTGTGAAAGAACCTATTTTTGCAGATACTTGTCTGTACAGGATATTGACTATGATTTTCATTTTTAGCAGTTTAATTTTGCCAGCACCTTTGCTATCTAGTTTGCTTGAACATTTCATCACGTTTGTGGGTCATTTTATTTCTTCATCTGTGACTCACTGGTTCGTCTTTTTTTTGTTGTTGTTGTTGAGGCGGAGTTTTGTTCTTGTTGCTCAGGCTAGAGTGCGGTGGTGCAGTCTTGGCTCACTGCAACCTCCTTCTCCCAGGTTCAAGCAATTCTCCTGCCTCAGCCTCCCAAGTAGCTGGGATTACAGGCGTACACCACCATGCCCAGCTAATTTTGTATTTTTAGTACAGACGGGGTTTCACCATGTTAGTCAGGCTGGTCTCGAACTCCTGACCTCAAGTGAATCTCTGTGCCTGGAGTTTTTTTTTTTTTTTTTTTATTGTTTTAGTTTTTGTGGATATATAGTAGGTATATATATTTATGAGGTACGTGAGATGAGTTTTGATGCAGGCATGCAATGTGACATAAGCACATCATGGAGAATGGGGGATCTGTCCCCTCAAGCATTTATCCTTTGAGTTACAAACAATCCAGTTATACTCTTTAAGTTATTTTAAAATGTACAATTAAGTTATTATTGACTGTAATCATCCTACTGTGCTATCAAATAGTAGGTCTTGTTCATTCTTTTTATTTGTATTTTTTGTACTCATTAACCATCCCCATCTCCCCCACAGCCCTCCACTACCCTTCCTAGCTTCTGGTAACCATCCTTCTACTCTCTCTGTCCATGAGTTCAATTGTTTTGATTTTTAGATCTCTGAAATAAGTGAGAATATGTGACTATTGTCTTGCTATGCCTTGCTTATTTCACTTAACTTAATGATCTCCAGTTCCATCCATGATGTTGCAAATGATGGGATCTCATTCTTTTTCATAGCTCAATAGTACTCTGTTGTATATATATACCTTATTTTCTTTATCCATCCATCTGTTGATAGACACTTAGGTTGCTTCCAAATCTTACCTATTATGAACAGTGCTACAACAAACACAGGAGTGCAGACATTTCTTCAGTATACTGATTTCTTTTCTTTTGGGTATATACCCAGCAGTGGTATTGCTGAATCAGATGGTAGCTAAAGTTTTAGTTTTTTGAGTAATTAAATTGGAGAACAGTTTAGTTACTCAAAACTGTTCTCCAAACTGTTCTCCCTAGTGGTTGTACTAATTTACACTCCCACCAAGAGTGTACAAGGGTTCCCTTTTCTCCACATCCTTGCCAGCATTTATTGTCTGTCTTTTGGATAAAAGCCATTTTAACTGGGGTGAGATGATATCTCATTGTAGTTTTGATTTGCATTTCTCTGATGACCAATGATATTGAGTACCTTTTCATATGCCCGTTTGCCATTTGTATGTCTTGATTATTAATTTTTAGTTAACATAGCAGTGTGACTTCAGATGTGCCTCAGCTCCCTCACCTGTAAAATGAGGATTATAATATAATAGTTCCTGTCTCCTTGGGTTATGAGGAATAATGAGTTAATATATGGAAAGCACCTAGGATAGTTCCTTGCATATGGTAAGCGTTCAGTGAATGTTTGCCCTTGTTATTATGAACATAGTTTTGAAAATCAAATTGCACCCTACTTTTATTTGAGGGTAAAGGGTAGTACTCTACTGCTCCAAACCCTTGTACCACCCAGAGATAAATGTTTTTAACTATTTTATGGTTTTTTTTTTTCTGGTTTTACCTCTGTGTTTCTAAACAATAGGTTTTCTGATTGTATGCAGTTGAGATACTGTTGAACGCCTATGATGGATTATATGGACTTAGCTTTCTTACACCACACCATCCCACCCCATTGTCCTCTCTTTATTCTTTAAATAAATGTGATTCTATCGTAATTTTTGGGTAAATTAATATTGAGTGCTCAACTTACTTTAGCTATGTAAAGTACTGTTCACTTCTATAACTTTTTATTTTCCTTGAGCTAAGAATCATCTCCCTTTTTTATTTTTTTACTTTCCTGTGTACCTTTCTCTTCTTTTTCCAAAATTCTCCTACAGAATTGTAAAACCCATTTGTATACTGTTTGTCATATGGCCATTCTCAATAGGTAGTCATTTAGTTCCACATTTCTCTCACTCTTTTAAAACATTTCTTGGCCAGGCGTGGTGGCTCACACCTATAATCCCAGCACTTTGGGAGGCTGAGGCAGGCAGATCCCTTGAGCCCAAGAGTTTGTGACCAGCCTGGGCAACATATTGAGACTCTGTCTCTACAAAAAATAGAAAAATTAGCTGGGCGTGGTAGCATGTGCCTCTAGTCCCGGCTACTCGGGGGGCTAAGGCAGAAGGATCACTTGAGCCTGGGAGGTTGAGGCTTCAGTGAGCCAAGTTCACACCACTGCACTTCAGCCTGGGTGGCAGAGTGAGACTCTGTGTAAGAAAATAAGATCAAATAAAAATTTCGTGGGACACCCTTGCTGGGCCCCATCTGCCTACTTCTCATACTAAACTGGATGCACCTTAGGCCTGCTGCATCTTTCTTGTGTTGAGTACCTTGTTTCCTTGATCCCATGCCTTCCTCTTATTCTTAATTTATTCCTTCGTTTTGGTGGAGTACATCCTCAAATAGCTTTCTGAGAATGGGTAAATGGGAAGTAGAATTTGTAGGCCTACGTATAGATCAGAGTTCTGTTTCTGAGGATTTAACACACTCTAATCATGTTACTTGAAACAGGTTTACTATTTGTTAACCAGTGTCCATAAAATACTGTAGGACTGTACCTCCATCATTTCTTTCAAGAGAAATAAACAATCAGATGTTCTGCCCAAAGTTATGCTCAATGAGCTCAAATTTTCTCATCCATCAAAACTGGTCATAGGTTTTAAGTACCTCCTGGCACACTGCAGAGTATTCCTTGGAGTCTGTATATCCCAGTATGAGGAAAACCAACCCAGATTAACAACTGCATATTAGCCCAAGTTGGGGCAGGTGCTAGTATAAAATGAGAAGGTGCCTTGGGAATGTGAGCCATTTGCTTCTGAAATTTATTTGCCAGCAAGTCCTGCTTCAGCCCTGTAAACCCCAACTTTATGTTTTAGTGAGTCACAATAGCCCAGCGTACAGTGGGTCCAATGGTAATTGATGTTGCATGGTGAGGTATTCAGACCCTACTGGGACCCAGTAACAAACCACTTGTTTCTCAAAAAGAGAATAGTCATTTGCCAAAGAAAGCATGGGTTTGCTTTATACCATCAGGGCTCTCTCTGGGCTCCATATATCCCCTGATCTATCACAGACTCTTGTTTATTATTGAAGCCACTGAGCCATAGAAATGAGACAGCTTCCTGCTCTGTAGCCTTCAGCAGGTTTTCCTGCTCTGGTTGCCACTGAAAGCTGGCAGATTCTGGGTTACTCAGTATACAGATCAGAAAAGCAATCCCAAGTGTCAGTATATGTTTCCTCCAAAATATGAAGATGCTATACTTTCAGGATCTGTAGGAACAATCATAAGAGACTTCATGGACTCCCTGGGCCTATTGTGACACTAACTTGGGCCAGAACTTCATTTTCCCCTGACCCCCATGAGCTCTCATTCTGAGCACAGGTGTACTTAGAGTCCCCAGGGATTAGCATTAGCATAGAGCCAGTGATCAATAATATTCTGAATGTCTGCCCTTTCTGCTCTCTACTACTATGCTACATGTCAGCATGTTCTGTTGGGAAAGGCTAGGAGATTTTCAGTAGGTACAAATTGAGGTGCTACCACAAGGGCTTTAAGTATAAACCAGCCCCCTCACCCTTCCTCTAAGGAGCTTTGGGCCTGGGATTGGCTGAGGAGTCCTGCCTTACATCACTTTGCCTCATAGACTTCATTTCATCAAACCTCAAGTGTTTTTATACTTTCAGGTATGTAAATCAAGAAGAACCTTAGAAGATTATCCATTTATTTTAATCCTAGATGTCCTATGATCTCAGCCACTGTCAAAGATCCCTGTGGCTCAAGTCATTTTTATTATGTTCACAAATACTTTTATTTTTTATTTATTATTATTATTTTTTTTTTAGAGAAAGGGTCTTGCTTTGTCACCCAGGCTGGAGTGCAGTGGCACAATCATAGCTCACTGTAACCTCAAACTCCAGGGCTCAAGCTGTCCTCACCTCTCAATCTCCTGACTAGCTAGGACTAAAGGCATATACCAGTACACCCGGCTAATTAAAAAAATTATATTCTGTAGACAGAGGATCTTGCTATGTTGCCCTGGCTAGTCTCAAAGTCCTGGGTTCAAGAAATCCCCCTGCCTTGGCCTCCTAAGGCTCTGGGATTACAGGTATGAGCCACCACACCCGGCCTATGTTCACAAATTCTGTGGGTCAGAAATTTAGAAAGGACACAGAGAAGAATATAGTCTCTCTCTAATCCATTTGGATTAATCAAAGGTCCCATTTGGAAAATTCAAAGGCTGGAGGATGGAGGCTTATCTGCAGGCCCATTTACTTACATATCAGGCAATTGATCCTAGATGTTGGCTGAGGACCTCAGTTCCTCTCCACATAGGCCTTTCATGTGATCTCTCTTTATGGGCCAGTTTGGGCTTCCTTGTAGAATACTGTCTGGAGGCCAAGGACAAGCATTCTCGAGAGAGATGCAAGCAGGTGCTTTATCACCTTTTCTGATCTAACCTTGAAGTCACACTGAATCATTGCTGTAATCACAGGCTCATGTATGTGCTAAGGAAGAGAAGCAAGACCCCCACCTCTCAATCGAGGAATGCCAACATCACATTGTAAGAGTGTGTGAAATGGGTTGTATATTAATGTAGCTCTCTTTAGAAAACATACTCTGCTACGAATAGGAAGCACCAATTTTTTTTTTTATCATCACCATACTGATTCTAGAGGACTTACAATAGACAGGGCTTATTGATCCCCTTCATGCAGAAATGATGGTTGTAATATTTCATTAAATATATATCCATACATATACACACTGAATTTGTGTACCTTACAGTACACAATATAGCTACAAGTAATGCCATCAGTGAAGCCATCTGAATGTGTGCATGAACATTGAAGAAAGTTTTATTTCATTTCAATATCATAAGAGTATTGATCATCTCCATTAGAGAAATGCAAATCAAAACCACAATGAGATACCATCTCACACCAGTTAGAATGGCGATCATTAAACAGTCAGGAAACAACAGATGCTGGAGAGGATGTGGAGAAATAGGAATGCTTTTACACTGTTGGTGAGAGTGTACATTAGTTCAACCGTTGCAGAAGACAGTGTGGTGATTCCTCAAGGATCTAGAACCAGAAATACCATTTGACCCAGCAATCCCATTACTGGGTGTATAGCCAAAGGATTATAAATCATTCTGTAAAGACACATGCACATGTATGTTTATTGCAGCACTGTTCACAATAGCAAAACTGAACCAATCCAAATGCCCATCAATGATAGACTGGATAAAGAAAATGCGGCACATATACACCGTGGAATACTAATGCAGTCGTAAAAAAAGATGAGTTCATGTCCTTTGCAAGGACATGTATGAAGCTGGAAACCATCATTCTCAGCAAACTAACACAGGAACAGAAAACCAAACACTACATGTTCTCACTCATAAGTGGAAGTTAAACAATGAGAACACAGGGACATAGGGAGGGAAACATCACACACTGGGGCCTGTTGGGGAGTGGAAAACCAGGGGAGAANAATCCCATTACTGGGTGTATAGCCAAAGGATTATAAATCATTCTGTAAAGACACATGCACATGTATGTTTATTGCAGCACTGTTCACAATAGCAAAAACTGAACCAATCCAAATGCCCATCAATGATAGACTGGATAAAGAAAATGCGGCACATATACACCGTGGAATACTAATGCAGTCGTAAAAAAAGATGAGTTCATGTCCTTTGCAAGGACATGTATGAAGCTGGAAACCATCATTCTCAGCAAACTAACACAGGAACAGAAAACCAAACACTACATGTTCTCACTCATAAGTGGAAGTTAAACAATGAGAACACAGGGACATAGGGAGGGAAACATCACACACTGGGGCCTGTTGGGGAGTGGAAAACCAGGGGAGAAATAGCATTAGGAGAAATACCTAATGTAGATGAGGGGTTGATGAGTGCAGCAAACCACCATGGCATATGTATGCCTAGGTAACAAACCTGCGTGTTCTGCACATGTATCCCATGACTTAAAAGTATAATAGAAAATAATAATAAAATTTAAAAAGTATTGACCATCTCCTCAAGGATTTTAAATTCTGATCAGGAGTCATTAAACAAATGTTTATAGGCCCTGTCATGCTTGTTATAATTATTAGTAACTGTTGAACTTCTTCCAGATTAAAATTTCTTGTTTTGGTGTGATTGCTTCTATTTAGATTCAACTTCTATTTTTGGCAAAGATCGTGTGGTCTTTTTAAATTTTATTTTATTTTATTTTATTTTATTTTATTTTATTTTATTTTATTTTTTGAGACAGAGTCCCACTCTGTCACCCAGACTGGAGTGCAGTAGTGCAATCTCGGCTCACTACAACCTCTGCCTCCCGGGTTCAAGCTATTCTCCTGCCTTAGCCTCCTGAATAGCTGGGATTACAGGCTCCCGACACCATGCCTGGCTAATTTTTGTAGTTTTAGTAGAGAAGGAGTTTCACCGTCTTGGCCAGCCTGGTCTTGAACTCCTGACCTTGTGATCCACGTGCCTCGGCCTCCCAAAGTGCTGGGATTACAGGTGTGAGCCACCATGCCCAGCCATGTTTTTATTTTCTAACTCTCAAACTAAATGAACTGTTGTGAAGATGGAATGCCATGCCGAACTTTTCAGTCTTAATAATATAACCAACCTTAGCAGTCTGCCTGAATGCAGAAGTTAAGTGAATATTATTCAGTTCCAAAAATCCAGATGTCATATCAACATATATAATAAATTCTGACTAAAATATGCATTGGAGGGTAGGTGTATTCTCTGGAAGGTAGTGAACAACCTTTCAAATAAACATTTAGGGAGAGAGGAGTAATTCTTCAGTGAATAGTAGGTCAGATAATTTGGGCATTTTCCAACACCATCTCCTATGCCCCTTGTCCTCCAAGCACATTAGATGACTCAGTCTTTCTGGAACTTCTGTACACGGCGTCTGTACATTCCATTTCTTCTGGGGATGTCACCTTCCCAACCCATTCTCTAACAAACAAATTCCTGTTCAGCCTTAAAGACACAAATCAAAAGTCATCTCTTCTGTGAAGCCTTCTCTTATACTCTGGAGGCCAAGATATTCTTGTCTTCTTTTGTAGTCACAAAGCACTTTGTAAATATGCTACTATTACTACACTGCTTGCTTCGGGGGAGGTGGAGACGGAGAGAGAGGGAGAAGGGAGTGAGTAATATCTAATCTTTGTTTCCTATGCAATACTCAGCAATCAAGAATAGTTTATCTACTGCATAAATTATCAATTCTAAAAATCTGTCATTCCAAGGGCAGGAGAGCTGTTAAAAATGCAGATTCCTATTCTTAATGAATCACACTTTCAGGAAGATGGATCTTTTTGACAAACAGTTCAACTGATCTGTGGAACAGACTGACCATCTCTGCTCTAGGCTGGGCACCACTCTTTCTGCCCAGCCCACTCTTGCCTAAGAGCTCATTTTAGCTTCTCCTGTTCTTAGTTAAACTTGCTTTTCACATTTTCTAAGCCATTTATTTAACTCTGAATTCTTCTATAAGATTACTTTCATTTAGCTTTCAGATATGGATATACATTCTGGACTGCCTGCCCTAGAATTTAGTCTTTTAGCTGACGTATAATTTCATATATGTTTGTTCAGTTAACCTACATTGATAAGAACTCAGTGTGTGTGTGTGTGTGTGCCCATGCACATATGCACTCACAACATTTGAAACATGGAGTTTGTTTGTTTGTTTTTGAGATAAGATCTCACTGTCTTTCCCAGGCTGGAGTACAGCGATCACGGCTCACTGCAGCCTTGACTTCCTGGTCTCAAGCAGTCCTCTCACTTCAGCTTTCTGAGTAGCTGTAACTACAGGTGTGCACTACCATGCCTGGCTAATTATTTAATATTTTGTAGAGATGGGATCTCACTTCATTGCCCAGTGTGGTCTTGAACTCCTGAGCTCAAGTGATCCTCCTGCCTCATCCTCCCAACATGTTGGGATTACAGGCTTGAGCCACTGCACCTGACTGTTATGGAGTTTATAAATGGCTCAGTTATACTTTTTATTTCACAGTGTTTTTCTGATTATATGCTCATATTGTCAAAAGTATCACTAAAACTACAATGATAGCTGACAGATATTTTTTTTTTTTTTTTTTTTTTTTTTTTTGACGGATATTTCTTACAGGGGTTCAGAAAATGAGGGATTATGGTATAAAATATAATTAAATCTGTTTTCCAGTAGATAATGTTTTAAGAATTCATTTTCTAACCAAATTTATTTGAAAGTTATTTAATCAGCTACATGCATTCTGGTATTATGTCTTTCACTACTACCCTCCCTGACCAAATGAAGTCAAGAGAAAAACTGGAGAAACAAATTTCCTCATTTCTGTTTCTTAGATAATTCCTAACATAGAACCCAGTCCCTGATGTTTAACTAAGTAGACCACAGGATTTATGCAATAATCTTTAAATGATTCAGTAACAGAAGAAAGTTAATTCTGCCTACTCTGCCCAAATGACTGAAATGCAGTCCTCTCAAGACACTTATCACAAAGAATCTACTCAAGAACGATTCTATTAAAATATAAATCCCATTGTGGTCGGCAGAATAAAAATGCTATTATAAATCTTGATAAACCCTAACATAAGATAATAGAAAACTAAGTAATAATAATCCATGTCATATGATAATAGTGTCGTTTCTTAATAAACTCATTGGAAGACTGTATGTTATTCTTGTCAGGATAGCCCACTCAGTTCCATGAACTTTGTTCATGAATGCAAAAGTCAAAAAATCTTTTTCTAAAATTTTATTTAAAGAAGTTACTTCATCCAAGTTCAGGCAGCAAACAACACGGGCTCTAGTGAAGGTTATTTGTGCAATAATGATAGTAGAAGCCTGGAAATGCTGCCTTTGCAAATGAAAAACAAAATAGGTCAGAACTATATGAAGAAATTTCTCTAAGGAAATGCTGTTGTCCTCCATGACCAAAGGTATTATGTCTGTAAATTCACCTAAGTGAAATTACATCCATGGCACCAGAAACCATCCCTGAAGCCAAATTGAAACAGGAGGGAACAAGCGAAGACTTAACAGTGCATTTCTCTGAGGATGTACCAGGAAAACAAAGGACTGCAACAGACTTGCCTCGACTCATCAGCTCTCGGGAGGACTACATCATTTCCATTCCAATAAAAATACTACACTGGTGCTCCAGGAGAGGGATGCAGAGGGCAAGGGATCTCCTTGTCCTAAATCAGGAGCTCCAAAGAGAGAAGACATGGAATCCCTAAAGACAGAGATATGGAAAACAGCAGTTAGGACCACTCTGCAGTCTGAATCCCAGCTTTTCCATTTGCCATTGGGACCTTGAGAAAGTTTTCTTCTTCTTTTAGACAGTCTCGCTCTGTCACCTAAGTTGGAGTGCAAGTGGCGTAATCTCAGCTCACTGCAGCCTCTGCCTCCCGGGTTTAAGCGATTCTCGTGCCTCAGCCTCCTGAGTAGCTGGGATTATAGGTGTGTGCCACCATGCCCTGCTAATTTTTGTATTTTCAGTAGAGATGGGGTTTCACCCTGCTCTCCAGGCTGGTCTCAAACTCCTGACCTCAAGTGATCTGCCTGCCTCAGCCTCCCAAAGTTGGGAATCCCACACCTGGGATTACAGGTGTGAGCCATGGTACCTGGCCAAGAAAGTTTTCTTAAGTCCTTCTGTCCCTCAGTTTCCTCATCCAAAAATGGAAGTAATTATAATATTTGCTCATTTGAATTAATGCAACACTTGACATATAGTCAATAAATGTTAGCTGTGATGATGATGTTACCATGTAGGTTGTTATTTGTGCCTCCCCAGATGAGAGACATTCATGGTGGAACTATTATGAAGCCTGGAAAACCACCAGGCTTGAACAATCTAGAATTAAAAGGAATTTGTATGATTGAGTTCTCAAGTTCTTTTTCCAGAACCGTGCTTTGGACTTTAATTTCTAATCTATGTAAAAATTCTGACAATCTACGATGATCCACTAAGTGAATTGACAAGGAATCTAGGGAGGATCTGAGTTAGGCTTCACCGTAACTTGAGAATAAAGATTTAAGGAAATGGAGCCATAATGATTTTTAAGAATTTGGTGTTTGCCTTAAAAAGTTTAGTTTTTCAGACCAGGTGTGATGGCTCACACCCGTAATCCCAATACTCTTAGAGGCCGGGGTGGGCCAATTGAGCCCAGGAGTTTGAGACCAACTTGGACAACAAAAGGAGACAGACACCTTCTCTATAAAAAATTACCTGGGTGTGGTGGAGTAGCTGTAGTCCTAGCTACTCAAGAGGCTAGGCAGAAGGATCGCTTGAGCCCCGAGAGTTCAAGGCTGCAGTTAGCTGTGATCTCGCCACTGCACTCCAGCCTGGGTCACAGAGCAAGACCCCAACTCTTAAAAAAAATTTCTTTCCAGGCAATGTTAGTTTTAAAAAGTTGCTAGAGTGTTAGAAGTACAGATCACTTAATCTATGTAACTTTTGGAAAAGGGCAGTGTATAAAAAGAATACTCAAATTTTGATCTCAGGTTATTTTCTCCAATGTAAAAAAGTACTTTCCATCCAAAATCCATCCACACAACCTCAGACTTTCCAAAAAAGCGAGAATTTTTTTTTTTAATCTCACATGAAACTTCAACATACCTAATACAAAACTTTACACACTCAGTGAAAGCTTTTGTTTGACCTTTTCAGAAGCATGTCAATGTAATTTATCTGGTCAAATCTTAGGTTATCATTTGAGAGAAACATTTCTTTTAAACCCATTTCTCCCCAAAAAACTAAATAGCAAAGGATGCAAACTGAGTTAACTTACAAATATTTAAAATCTGTTTTGATTACATGTGGTTAATTGTTCTTTCCTAATGCACTTAGTATATCTCTTGTGTCAAGTATACCCACTGCAAAAAGGGCTCTAATGAATTTTTAGGCTTTCACACTTCACAGCTTCTACCTCCAAATTAGAAATTTCTCCTTCCTAGAAGAGCACAATAAATTGGCACCTACTCACACTTTATATACTAATTGACTATAATGTAGAAAAAAAATGTATTTTAATAGAAGGAAACAAAATATCCAACACCTTAGAGAAAGTAAGCAATAGGAAAATCATGGTCCTCTTGTGAACGTTTTTCTAATGCAAAGTACTGGCCCCTAAGGAAGGACCTACCACACTCCTCCTCGTTGCTGGCTGGAATGTTGGCTTAGTCAGGGTTCCCAGCCATCTCCCCAGTGGGCAGGATCTCTTCTGGGAAAAATACTGTGACAGTGTTTGTAGTCCTGCCTTCTGCTGGGTTCTTTCTTGGTGTACCTCCAAGAATAGAATCATAGAAATGTAGAGCTAGAAATTATTTTGGAGATTTTGCATATTTGAAAAAATGAAGTCCAGAAAAGGGAAGTAATTTACCCAAGGCCTAACACCTAATAGACAGTAAGACTGGAGCCCTATCTAATGGTCTCCATGGCTTCCAAATCCAGCTGCTGCTTTGGAAGAACTCAGAATCCATAATTTCATAGACATTTTTAGCTTTGTATTACTGTTATTAATAGAAGTAGAACTATATGTGCAGAGGATAAACATTCAGTGATTCAATCGTTAAAGTAACATTTGCATAGCATGTTGTGAATGTATTCTATATAATAGACAATAACCAAATTTACTAAAATTTATAATGTGTTTATATATTTTAAAAATGTTTAAACACTGTGAAAATAATGTCATCATCTTCAATAAAAATGTACCCATGTTATCATTAACTAATTCAACCAACATTTTTGCCATTTCACTGTTAGCAGACATAGTCATGAGTGTGAAAAGATAGAAAAGACAGAAAACAGTTCTTGTTCTCACCTCGCCAGCAAATTGGGAAGGCTGACATAAATCAGACAAGTATGATACTGTGTGTTTCCAGCTGTGATACCACGTGGCGTGAGTCCCATGGCAGCACAAATGAGGGGCACTTAACTGTGGTAGAAGAAAAAGAAGGTTCCCTCAAGTAGGTAACACCAAACTTGAATCTTAAAAAAAGGAGAATTAGGAACAAAGGGCATTAAAAGGAGAGAGAACAGCCTGTGCCAAGCAAGTAGGTTGACAGCACGTGGCAGATTTGGAGAGCAAGTACATCCATATGGCTACATCCCAGAATTAAACAAGGGTGAGGACAGGCAGGGACCAGATCACGAAGAGCTTTGTGCATCATGCTAAAACATTTCAGTTTTACCAGAAAATAATGAGATGTTGAATAATTGTGTGCTGTAAATTAAACAATGTGACTGAAATTATACTATAAAGCTCTATGTTGTGTTTGGTTTGGTTTTTCCCTCCTCCTTAATATCAGATACCTTGGTAAAACACCTAAGAGTAGAATGTGATAAGACCACCAGAATCTGATTGTGGTTGTAGAGTTGACGAAAATCTCAAGGTCTTCATCTATAAAATGGAAATTGTTATAGGGTGGTAAAAAGTACGTAAGTCTGCTGTATTGCAAACACTCAATAAATAGAAACTGGCATCATCTTCATCATCATTGTAAAAAGCTGAATTGCAGAAAATGGATTAGAATGCCGAGAGTTGATTTTAACATCTGGACTTAAGAGCAGTTGTCTGATTCTGCTTAATCTATATTGCTTAGAATAATAGAGCCCCTTTAAGAGAACTACTTTGTCAGAGGCATGGCTAGGAAAAGACATCAGTTAGCAAAATACATTGATGTATTTGAAAGGAAATTTTCCACTGATTTTGTTGTCCAAGAGAGTGTAAGAAAAGAAGACTTGGGTTTCAGCAGTTAGGAGCAGTATCCTGAGAAGAGCTGTGTGCTTGAATTTATTGGTTATAGGTAGAAGAGAGAAATGCCAAAGTTCATAGATAGGAATTGGGGATAAAAATCTATTTTATGCCT
Organism: Rhinopithecus bieti; assembly: GCF_001698545.2. NCBI lineage: Eukaryota > Metazoa > Chordata > Mammalia > Primates > Cercopithecidae > Rhinopithecus > Rhinopithecus bieti. The sequence continues at coordinate 30,561 of NW_016804362.1, forward strand.
CCCTCTGTTGACGGACAGGTCCCCAAAATAGAGAGTATATTATGCTTTTAATTTGCTATTACATGGTAACTAATTGTTTATAAAATACTCTTACACCATAATGACTGAAGTTTATTTTTTGCTGTGTTTTTGTGTTTGGAATACTTTCTGTCCTTGTGCCAAATTGGAAATTTGAAATATAGTTCAGTAATTTCAATTTGGTCATATTTAAAAATTAGGCAGGTCTAAATTAGATTTACTGTCTTTATAATGCCATCTTTCTATAAACAATGACTATATCTCAATATTCCATAAAATAATAGGTTTACTTTCTGTATTCTATTTTGTTAGTGCTCCTATATCCCTCCCTGTAAGAGAGAAAATCAGAAGAATTTGGAAAGTGTCATGAATTGGCAACAGTACTGGAAAGATGAGATTGGTTCCCAGCCATTTACTTGCTATTTTAATCAACATCAAAGGTAAGTCAATATTTGCATGTGCATATTAAAATTGTTTGTAGACTCTGCAACTTATTACACTCATATATCATCGATTATGCCCACTTGACAGCATAGAGATAGCCTCAACTCTTCCTAGCATGTAGTTAGGAAAACCCATATAAAGAATCTACAGGACAGAGAAAAAGACTTGTGTTGTACACCTTACCTTCTGGATACACTACAAAATGATAGTGACTTCAGGTAGGAACATTACTTTGCATTCCCTAAGAATTACAGATTGATGCACGTGACCTAAATAATGTGCAGATTTGCCAGCACTTTTAGACTGCATCGAATCTTTCCTTTCCTTTTCCTTTCTATTCTGATGAAGTGTTAATAACATGAGTTCACATGTTCACAAAACCTTACTTGACTTAGTACTTAGTTTATACCATGTAAACCATGTGAAGATGGTTCCTTGGACTAGGGCACTTTGGTACCCACTCAGATTAATCAGTAATTTATTCATCAAATATTTATTGAGTATTCACAATTCCTTGCTGTCCATCTCCACTTGGATATTCCAGGGTTACTGCAAACCTTCACTTGCTCCCATAATCTCTGTCTTAGAAAATGGCATGACCATTCACTCATTTACCAAATCCAGAAACCTTTGAGTAATTCTTAGTTCATTTTTCCTCCTTCGTACTTTGTAACCTATGTCACCATCATGTTTTTTTGTTTGTTTGTTTTTAGACAGAGTCTCACTCTGTCGCCCAGGCTGGAGTACAGTGGCGAGATCTTGACTCACTACAGCCTACGCCTCCCAGGTCCAAGTGATTCTTGTGCCTCAGACTCCTGAGTAGCTGGACTACAGGCACACACCACCACACCTAGCTAATTCCTGTATTTTTAGTAGAGACGGGGTTTCACCATGTTGACCAGGCTGGTATCTAACTCCTGACCTCAAGTGATCTGCCTGCCTCAGCCTCCCAAAATGCTGAGGTTATGGGTGTGAGCCACTGTGTCCAACACATCATGTTGATTTTTACCTCTATCATGACTCTTCTCTGCCTCCCCACTATCACTGTCTTAGTTTGCATCCAGATTTCTCAGCTCCATTAACGCAATAGTCTTCTAATAAGTCTTCCGCCTCCACTGTGGACCCACTCCAAGCCACTCTCCATAGTACTGCCAAGGTAATCTTTCTAACACATGAGTCTAATCAGGTTACTCTGCATAGTTTCCAGAGTAAAGCTCAAACATCTTGGCATGGCCTATGTCAGATACCTATTGCTGCATAACAAACCACCCTAAACGTAGTGGCTTACTACAGCAATGACACATTATTTTTTATGATTCTGTGGGTTGACCGTGCTCATTTGCAATCGGATGATGACTGAAATACCTGCATGGTCCAAGATGGCCTCCTCCCTCACATGCCCAGCAGTCAGTGCTGGCTGTCAGCTGGGGCGCCTCAGTATCCCCACCACCTGGCCTCTCATTCTTCAGTAAGCTAGACTGCCTTCCTTACAACATGATAGCTTCAGACAGCATTTCAAAAGAGGCAGGTCTCGGCTCTGGAATTTGAATAATATCACTTCTCACACATTCTGTTGGTCAAAGTAAGTCATGAAGCCAGCCACATTCATGAGGTACTGGAGTAGGCTTTGCCTCTGGATAGGAGGAGCTGCAAAACATTTGTCACCACATTTAATCTACCACAGGATACAAGGCTTCTCAAGATCTTGTCCCAGACTGTCACTTCTCCGTCCTCATTTCCCTGCTCATACTCTTTGCAATAGCCATTCTGAACTATGTGCACTTCCCAGCATATTTTATACTTTTATATGCATGCCTTTTTATTTGCTTTTCCTGCTTCTTGGTGGCCATACTGGAAACTCCTCAGATACCACCTTCTCTAGGGTGCCTTCCTTGATCCCCAAATTCGATTTAGTTCTATATCAGTTGAGATGTGATTTGTTGCAGGTAATCAGAATTTTGACTCAAAGCATCATAAGAAATCAGGAAATGTATTATTTTATACATCAAGAAATGCAAGGCCAGGCATGGTGGTTCACGCCTGTAATCCCAACACTGTGGAAGGCCGAGGTGGGAGGATCACTTGAGCCCAGGAGTTCAAGGCCAGCCTGGGCAGCATAGGGAGGCCCTGTCTCTACAAAAGAAAATGTTTTTAATTAGCCGGGCATGATGATGTGCCCCTGTAGTCCTAGCTACTCGGGAAGCTAACAGGAGGATTGCTTGGGCCCTACTACGCCTTGAGAGGTTGAGACTGCAATGAGCCACGATCGCGCCACTGTACTTTAGCCTGGTTTACAAAATGAGACCCTGCCTCAAAACAATAAAATAAGATAAGATAAGATAAGAAAGAAAAATGAAAATGAAAGAGAAATGCAGAGGTGGACAGATGTCAGGGTTGTTTGATGCAATGACTTAGTAGTGTCACCAAAACCTGGCTCCTTTTCAAATCTCAGTTTGGCCTCAAGATGGCTCTTTTCACAGTTACAATACAGTTGCTTCGGTTCCAGATGTCACAGCCAGATGCATCAGTGTCTAAAGAGAGAAAGAGCCTGTCTTTCTTGATGCATTTTTCTTGGGATTTGGAAACCTTTTCCCATCTTCCCACAGGCAACCTCCCCTCATGTATCCTTGTTCACAGTGAGTTCCTTTGTCTACACCCAAACCAGTCACAAGAAAGAACAATCAGAATCAACCCCTGACTTGGGGCTAGTGTTATGTCTCTTAAGTCACGTGGAAAAGGGGTATACCCCTGAGTAGATTTGGGAAGGAAGAAGAAAGGGAACAAGGTGTTGTGGAACAACCAAAAATGCCAACAAAAAGCTGTGTCTCCCATACTCCATAGTCTTGTTTTTTTTTTTCCAGGAAATGTTTCTGAGTCATAATATTCCATAGGCTTCTATGTACAACTCTATACCAGGGGCTTGCAATGATTGCTTCATATAACTAGGACAGAGGAGCTTGTTATTTTATTTTATTTTTGTTTTGTTTGAGTTGGAGTCTTGCTCTGTCACTCAGGCTGGAGCGCAGTGGCATGATCTTGGCTCACTGCAACCTCCGCCTCTCAGGTTCAGGTGATTCTCCTGCCTCAGCCTCCCAAGTAGCTGGGATCACAGGTGCATGCCACCATGCCCGGCTAATTTTTGTATTATTTAGTAGAAATAGGGTTTCACCATGTTGGCCAGGCTGGTCTTGAACTCCTGACTTCAGGTGATCCGTGGGTCTTGGCCTCCCAAAGTACTGGGATTACAGGCGAGAGCCTCTGTGCCCAGCTAGAGGAACTTTAAAAAAAAAAATTACCATAGACCAATTAATTAGAATCTTTGGTGGTTGAAACCGGCCATTAGCATTTTCTAAAATCGATGCTAGGGATTCTAATCTGTAACCAGAAACTAGAGCCACTGCTCCACCCTTTCACTTATCGCCCATTACTGGAATTGTTTGTATGCCCATTTTCCTCACCAGACTGCACACTTGTTAAGGGTGTGGGCCAGTCTTCTTTGTTTACGTATCTCTAATATCTAGCACAGTGCCTGGTTTTCAGGTAATAAATATTTGGTGAGTGAATGAATAAGTGAATGCAATGTGTCAAATTAAAAGGAGGGTTCTTTGCTTCCAAGGAATTAGGATTTATTGGTGAAAGCAGGTGCATATGCAAATATAAATATAATTACATCAGCTAGAAATAGAAGGGGAAAGACTGAACATGGAGGTGGCTACAATAAAGAAATCAAAGCTTGACAACCTTAGGTAAATAAGTTATATAATATGGAGTAATGAGTTTGTAAGCTGGAAAGGTAGCTTGGGGTTAGATTTCTAGAGGGTCATTAGTGTCAAACTAAAGAGATGGTCTTTGTTGTATAGTCAATAAAAATTTGTGAAAAGTTTTTTTTTTTAATTGGAGACTGACATGAGTAGACCTTTTGAGTTAGAAAGTAACTGGTGTGACTGTTGAATGTATACTGGCTGGGAAAGATGGGTTAAAGGCAGAAAGAAAGGAGAGTACTGAGTGAAAAGCATTTTTGAATGGTTACTGTGTGCCTGCCATTGTGAATGACATTTTATTTAGATTACTAAATTTCTAAATACTAGCCCCATTTAACAGATGAGTAAACTGCATATTTAAAAAGTTAAATAACTTGTCCAATGCATACAACTGTTAAGTGCAAAAACTGGAATCCAGTTAGTCTAATTCCCAAAGCTCCCATCAACTATCTGCTGGTCCTCATAAGAGACTTTGAGAGCATAAATGAGAACAGTGGTAGTGAAAGTAGCTAACAAGGATTATAGCAGTAAGACTTTTTAGAGTTAGGATCAACAGAACTTAATGTAAGTGATGAGGAAAAAGTGATGTCAGACTTCACTGAGTGGAAAAGGACAGTCTAGCTCTGAGTATGCTGATTTTGAGAGATTCTTAAAATATCCAAAAGATGCTTTGAAAGTTAGAAACACAGACTTTTAGTTCAGGAGCAAGAGGTCAGAAGCAGTGCTATTCAGATGTGGGAATCATGGCGCACAAGCTATAGTTACAGCGAAGACAGAGTGCATATTGGGAACACTTAGAGTGAGGAGGGAAATGTTGACAGAATCTTAGGATCATCTACATTTAAGTTGTAGGCAGAAGGAGATGAAGGAAGAGTAGCCAGAGGGTGAGAGGAAAATAAAAAAAGAACGTCTTAAAAGGAGAGTATTTTGAGGAGAAGGTAGTCAAGAAGAGTGTAATTGAGATACAGCCTTTGATAAGTACAGACTACTCATTCAAGTAGCTTGCCATGGACTGCATCATACTAAATAGCAAAGAAAACACTGAACAGAGTGAAAAGGCAGCCTACAGAATGGGAGAAGATATTTGCAAACTATATATCTGCTAGAGTTAATCCCCCAAATATGTAAGGAACTCCTACAACTCAATAGTAAAAGAAACTAATAACCTGATTTGAAAAAGGGCTAAGGGCTTAAATAGATATTTCTCAAAAATAGACATCTAAAAGGCTGACGGGTATATGAAACATTGCTGAACCTCACTAATCATCAGAGAAATGCAAATCAAAGCCACAGTGAAATGTCACCTCACACCTCTCAGAATGACTATTAACAAAAAACAAGAGACAGGTATTGGTGAGGATACAGAGAAATTGAAACCGTTGCATACTGTTGGTGGGAATGCAAAATGGTGCAGCTGCTATGGAAGACAGTATGGATGTTCCTCAAAAAATTAAAAGTAGAACTGCCATATGATCCAGCAATCCCACTCCTGGGTATTTTTCCAAAAGACTTGAAATCAGGATCTTGACTCTTCAAGATCCTGAAGAGCACTCCTCCTTTTACCACGGCAATATTCACAATAGCCAAGATGTGAAAACAACCTAGATGTCCATCAGCAGATGAATGGATAAAGAATATGTGAAGCCGGGCGCAATGGTGATACCTGTGGTCTCAGCTAGGAGAGGCTGAGGCAGGAGGATTCCTTGGGGCCAGGAGTCCAGGTCCAGCCTGGGCAACATAGTGAGAACCCATTTCAAAAAGAAGTAGAAAGAAAATATGGTATATCCATACAATGGAAGTGTTCAGCCTTTGAAAAGTAGGAAACCGCAACATGTGACAGCATGGATGAACCTGGAGGACATTATACCAAGTGAAAGAAGCCAGACCCGGAAAGGCAAATACTCTATGATTCCACTTATATGAAGTATCTAAAATAGTCAAATTCATAGTTTTAAAAAGTGGAATGGTGGTAGTTATCAGGGGCTGGGAGGAGGGGGTAATGGGAGTTATTAATCAATGACCATAAAGTTTCAGTCAAGTAGGATGAATAGGCTCTACAGATTTGTACAACATTGTACTATCGCCAACAGTAATGTATTGTACACTTAAAAATTGAAGAGGATATATCTCATGTTAAGTATTCTTACCACAATAAAATAAAATTAAAGTTTCCTATCACTGGAAAAAAGCTTGGGGAGGAGGTGAGTAACTGAGGAGTGGATACAGAGAAATAAGCCTCCTGCAGACGAAAACTGTTGGAGGGAGAGAGAAAAATGGAATGTATATCGTAAAGGAAAAGCGGAAAGTGCGCTGAAGGAAACGAGACGGGATGAAATAAAATGGTTTCTTTTTCTGTGAGGTGGGACGGTTTGAGCCTGAACCCACCGCTGTGTGAATCAGGTGCTTCCTTGAAGCTTCCTGCCCTGGACTGGGAACTGGTTTTACAACGTTCCTGAGCTTCAGCTTGCAGTTGGAGGTGAACAGGGCGCCCCTTCCACGTGCTGTCCTGACTAGCTGGTGACCGTGTTGATGAACGTCCTCTTGCTCCCCACTTGGGAACTGCGTGTTGTGAGGGCTGCCTCCCCCGACAGGGTTGCCTCCTCCTGTCAGGGCGTGAATTTGGAATATTCTCAGTACCCAGCCAAGAAGGACTATTCCTCCAGAAGCATGAGGTGTACCTAAAAAGAGCTAACCCAAATTATATACTATAAGTATAAAAGTATTTTTTTGTACTTTCATAACAATTCTGACACCAAACGTGTGGGGTATTTCCACACCAAGCAGTTCAGTTCTCTGGTGACACTAGCTGGTGTCTTACAATTCAGTTCAGTTCTGGAGTTGGCATCAGATCCCACGAATTAAAGGGCCCAGTCCCACGAGATGACCCCCACTTCAGATGTCAAGCGCATGTCCCAGGTATCTACCTGTACTTCTGACCGACCTTCTTTAAGTCAGGGGTTCCCACATCCTCCCTCCTTGCATTTGATAATTTGCTAGAATGGCTCACAGAACACTTTACTTACTTACAGTTGATTATAAAGGACACAACTCAGGAACTGCCACATGGAAGAGATGCATTGAGCAAGGTGCCCTCTCCAGGCACACCACCTTCCCAGCACCTTGATGTATGCACCATCCCAGGAGCTCTGGAGTTGTTAGGGTTTTTATGGCTATTATATAGGCATGATTGATTATATCAATGGCCCTTGGTGGTTGAGTTGATCTCTAGCCACCTCTCCCTTGCCTGGAGAGGTGGCTAAAGAGAGGTGGTGCTGAATTCTAATTCTCTATTCACATGGTTGGTTCTTCTGGCAACCGGTCCCCATCCTCCAAGAGTCACCTCATTAGTATAAACTTGGGCGTGGTTGAAAGGGGCTTACTATGAAAAAGCGAAGATTCTCCTCTCACCCCGACTACTCAGGAAATTACAAGGGTTTTAGAAGTTCTGTGCCAGGAACCAGGGCAGAGACCAAATACAAATTTCTTATTATGTCACCTATAGCAGTTGTGTTAACTTTAGTACAGTAAATTTAAGCTCATTATACCTCCTTCAGAACGGATACACATTCCCTATCCATCATCTCACTGTCCCATTCCCAAACTGTGGGGGTGTAGATGGAAGCGGGGGTGGTCTATCACAGCCCAGCAGCACTCAAGACAGGATTTTTAAGCGACTCTGGGAAGGCAGGCATTCAGAGTTTGGCTCTTTTAACATGACATATGTGAGAGGAAACAGGAGTGCTGTTTGGAGGTGTGAAAAATGGCAGCTCCCTGGTGCCATCTACTCTTAGTACACTTTTTACTACTGCTAAATATGAAATTAAAATAGACTTACTGTATGGACTCCCAGATGCGCTTGATAAGATGAACTTTATATTTAAAGAAACCTTTAGATTTCGCTCAAATGCAGGAAATTAGGGAGAATAGTGAAGTTTTCACTTTCAAGAAAAGGGTGTTATTTTAAAAATCTAAGATAAAGATGATAAGAGTCCTAGCTTTTCACTGGTTAAGCCTTGTTGAGGCAAGCTATATTCCAGTGTTGAGTCTGCAGTGGCCGAAGCAGCCCTGAAGCAGCTGTGCCTGCCATGGGCAGTCAAGTCTCCATGCGGCCATCCCTTCTCTACACGCAGGAGGGATTCTGCAGAGGTGCCACTGGGCGAATTCATGCCAAGAGTTGAGTCCATTTGTGGTCTTCCCGTGTGATCTTTCCACTCTTTGCCTCCCTTAACCTCGAGGCTTAGTCTTCTTCCAAAATGTGTAGATTTTGTTTTTACACTTTTTTATTCAGGTAAGTACACAATTCTCCCTATATCATTTTTTCATTTTTTTTTTTTTTTGTCTAAATCTTTCCCTGGCTTATCCCTTCTCAGCAAAACCTAACTTATACCCCCTTAATGAGTATGCTTTGAAACCCCCTTTTCATTGCCAGAAAACTTCTCTGTATTCTCATCTTTTCATACAATTTTCTTTCTTCATCTTCGCCTTAACTGGCTTCTCCTTGAAGAGGGCTTGTCCCTTTGAAAATAACTATTCATTCCTCAATTCCCTTTGGATCTAAAGGCCAAAAGGAGTGATCAGTCTTTATTTTTCTATCTTTTCCTCTTGTTGGAGAGCATAGAGTTTTTCTATACAGGTTTACTTTTAGTGCTTTGTTTTATGCCTCTGGATAGTAGGTCACAGAGTACACAGAGCAGGCTTACACACGCACACGTCAAATGAACAAATCCAGCCACACCACCTGTGCAGTCTCTTGAATTCACTTCCTCCACCACTGCCTGGATTCAGGCTCTCACCTGGCTTGTTGAAGGCATCCTCAACTAGTCTGTCAGCCTTGGTCTTTCTCTTGTCTATCATCCACACCACGCTAGGTTTTGTTTTGCTTTGTTTAAGCCTCCTTTTGATGTTGTCGTAGTCCTTGATGAAACTTTTCTGCCTCCTTCTTACCTATAGGATAAAGGCCATGCTCTTCCAACTTCAATTTCTGCCATTGAATTATATGCCAGTCAAGGAAAACCATAGGCAAAACAACAAGAAAACAACAACAAAATAGCAGACATGGTCCTTGCCTTCATGGAGCCTATTGTCTGTAATCACAACAGTAGTATAATTAGAAAGTAGGGTAGTGCTATGAAGAGGAAGCTGAGGATGCTGCTATGAGATATTACGGCATGGTGGGGAATTTCAAAGACCTTTCTGAGTAAATCAAAATTAGGTCAAGACCAGAGGATGTTCAAGAATTAGCTAGGTAAAAAGCTAGGGGGAGAATATTTCAGAATGAGATTCTACCATGTGCCAATGTTCTGCAGCAAGAAAGAACTTGGTTGTTTTAGGTACTGGAAGGCCAGTGTGTCAGGAGAGCTGTGAATGCGTGGGAGAGTGGAGCAAGAACTAGACAGGGCTTAGGTTTCTCTTAAAATGTAGTGAGCAGCCAATCGTTGGTTTTAAGCAGAGTGGTAATATGGTCTGCTTTACAGATTTTAACTTTTATTCCAGCTGCATCAGTCACCTCGAGTCACTCTGTTTCCCATGCACCTTGATGCCTTTGCTCCTGTCTCTCTCCCCTTCACCTTTTTTACTTCTGGGAATTAGCACAGCACAGTAGTCCTAGAATGAACTCTAGAACCAGATGCTTTCTAGTGGCGTGGTTCTAGATATGTTACTTTAATCTATCTGTGCCTCAGTTTCCTTTGCAGAAGTGGGATATAATATCAAGGAGATGGCATGTGCTTTAAAAAAAAAAAGTGTTTGCTATTATTGTTTTTATTACTACTATTAAGATTCACCTCAAATGTCACTGTGTAACCTTCTCTCATCTTTTCAGGTATAATTCATTACTTCCTCTTCTGCCCTCCCACACTGCCATGGTTGTTTTTATCATACTGTTAGAGAGTTGAATATGTACTTTTCTGCTGTTATAGATTATGAATTCCTTAAGGACAGCAGTCATGTGACATCAAGCATCAGGATTTATATTTCTCCTCTACCACTGATTAATTGTATGACGTTAGATAAATTGTGCAGCTTCTCCATCTTGGTTTCCTCAACTATAAAATGAGGGTAGCATTACCCATCTTAAGGGCTTCTGTTTTGGTTTTGTAAGAAACACATTTGCACGATAGTTAATACTTAGTAAACACATATGCTTTTCTTCCCTGCCTCTGTAGATTTCTAACAACTAAGTTAGAAACAAAGTTGAGTCTGGTTATTTACTGATTGGAGGCTGAGGTGTTGAATGAATAAATAATGAGGGTTTTATCAATGAGTAAAACAACAGAACACAAAAAAAGGAAGAAGCAATTCTGTTGTTAAACGAAATAAATATGTTGTACTCCTGATACTAACAGATAAATCCTAATATTTAAGTTCATTCAAAGTGTGTTTATCCTGTAGCATATATTTTAAAATCCAATTTACTCTTAGCATTTTAAAGAAAGATAAACATAATGGTCTGAGCTCAAATTGAATAGAAGTTTCTTCAGAACATAGTTTTAAAGCCATTAAAATAGAAAATGAAAAGCAACTGATTAGAAAAAGACTGCTCACTTATTTAGGGCTTAGTTTTCTTATCTATAAAATTTGATAGACTGATAGATTAAATGATCGCTAAAATTCCTTCAAACTCTCANAAGATAAACATAATGGTCTGAGCTCAAATTGAATAGAAGTTTCTTCAGAACATAGTTTTAAAGCCATTAAAATAGAAAATGAAAAGCAACTGATTAGAAAAAGACTGCTCACTTATTTAGGGCTTAGTTTTCTTATCTATAAAATTTGATAGACTGATAGATTAAATGATCGCTAAAATTCCTTCAAACTCTCAAATTCTATGGTTTTATGATTCCCTGGTTCTGAAGACTTGTACAAAATTACAACAACTTAAGATGCTAGATAAAATCCTAATGGTGAAAGGGAGAGGAAATTAGTAAAGAACTAAATGGTTAACAGTCTGGAGCCATTTAATGGAGAGGGAGACAGCCCTGCTACCTCAACGGTAATTGAGTTTCATAATGATGACACTGAGTCATCAAAAAAGGTTAAATTTGGTTCAACCTACTCTCCTTAAAAGGCAAGGAAATGTGTAATGCATTTTAAGAAGATTTTACCAATAATATTTTAATATTTTGTTAGTTTTTATTTGACTTAAAATTTAAGCTTTAACTATTTGGAAAATTCACTTTCGTGAATGCCTATTTCCTGTCCATCAAACGAGCCCATTTCAGGGGCTACAGAGATCTTCCTGCTGCCACAGAATAGCTTATCACTCTGGTATCATGGTCGTTACTCTTTGTAATTTAGTGTCCTAAATATTACACATAAAAATGCCACCATCGCCGGGTGCAGTGGCTTACGCCTATAATCTCAGCACTTTGGGAGGCCAAGGCAGGCGGATCACGAGGTCAGGAGATCAAGACCATCCTGGCTAACACGGTGAAACCCTGTCTCTACTAAAATACAAAAAAATTAGCTGGGCGTGGTGGCGGGCGCCTGTAGTCCCAGCTACTTGGGAGACTGAGGCAGGAGAATGGCGTGAACCCGGGAGGTGGAGCTTGCAGTGAGCCGAGATCACGCCACTGCACTCCAGCCTGGGCGACAGAGCAAGACTCCGTCTCAAAAAAAAAAAAGTGCCACCATCTCAAGCTGGGAACAGTGGCATATGCCTGTAGTCCCAGCTACTTGGGAGGCTGAGATGGGAGGATCATTTGAGTCCAGGAGTTTAAGGCTAGCCTGGACAGCATAGTGAGACCCTGTCTAAAAAAGGAAAAAATAAGTGGTGGATGAACTGAAGAGGCTGAAATAGATAATACTGTGTGTTTATGTCATGCTAAGGGGTTTTAATTTATCCTAAGGGCAGTAGAGGAGTGACAGTCACATTTATGTTTTAGAAATGCTAGTCTAGTGGCAGCATGGAGGGCAGATTGATAGACGCCAAAGCTGGAGGATCTGTGAACAATTTGGAGACTGTTGTGCCAGTCTAGACAAGGGATGGTAAGAACTTGGACAAAGGTAGAATTAGTGGAAGAAGAAAAGGAGGAATGGAAATATGACTTGAAGGAAGTGGAATCTGCAGATTTAGAGAAGTACATGATGCTTGATAGGGGTTGAGGTTAAGAACTGGATGGAATTGGATCCAGGTCTGGCTTTCTGTCCTGGGTAACTGTTTTGGAGGCACCATTAACTGGAATGTTCTGGGAAAGCCTTTGCTTTCCTGATGTAAGTACTACTGCCTCCTGCTCTCTGATGCCACGACAGCAAAAGCCATCATGCAGGTTTGAGGTGATGAACAGGAGAGTGGACATCTACACATTAGTAAGAGTGGAGCAAAAAGAGCCAGCTTCCTGGCACGCTTGTGGAATAGCTGCCCCTGCCCTGGCCATGCTACCTCTGGATTTCTTGTTATGTGAGACAGACAACACTTACATGCTTAGAAATAGGCATCTGAATATGTTTATAACCAATAGAGTGATTATAAATTGGTCAGTTGTAGTTTATTTTCCTGATGTCTTTGCATTCTAAAAGCAGATTGAACTCTAAAAAGAGATGCAGCTCAAAAAATTTATTTTAATATATTTGTATGTTGAATTTAATTGTACCATTGGCTTCTAAGTTTTTCTTTTGGTTTTTTTTATAGAGCAAATCAAAGAAAAAACTTTGTTTTTACTAGCAGACCTCTTAGTATACAAATGGGGAAAATGTGCATATAAAGATGGGACCTAAGATTTGGAACAAATTCCAGAGGAAAATTTTGTTGACGTTGGAATGAATTACTAAATACTATGTTTGATATTTGGTAAAAATTGCTTATTTTTGTTTTCTACTCTGAGAAGTATTTCTTGCAGTCTTATCATTAGAGAATAGACTGGTTCTATGGCTATTTTTTATAGGAACATATTGGCTTCTTCTTTAGACATTAAATCCAATGATATATCCTGAATCTTAAAAAACAAAACAGTAAATCTGGAATCTTACCGAAACCGAGTCTTTTCCATATACATTTGTGTCTGTCTCCATATTAAGAGAGATTACATCAGAATTGAAGGCTTTCTTTGGTCCCAAAATCTGTACTTTTTTAAAAAAGCAGAGATTGCTGTGGCTTCTCCAGTATGCTGTGAAATATATATGGAAGTTATTCCAGTGTTTTTTCTCAGTCTGACATCCAAATGGCTGTACATTACTTAAAATCTACATTTGAGAGTCTGTTTTCTAATGGTTAATCAAAGTGTTTTCATGCTTGCAAATTCATCTTCTAACAGCTTTTATCATCGTGGCATTAAAGTTAAGAATTTCATGTGTTATTAAATCACTTTTCATTTAAGATATTTTATGCAGCCTTCAAACAAAGCCCTGAGGGAATTTGGGAGGAAAAATACAAGAACCGTAGGACAAGTAGGTCATAGAGTGTAGCATCATCAGATGGTGGAATGCAGGGCAGGGCTGTGCGTCAGGAGACTTCATTTCTATCCATAGCTCTCTTCATGACTTAGTGATTGACCTTGGGCTACTTATCAAAGAGCTCTTGCCTCAGTTTCATCTTAGATAAAATGGGGCTAGAAGTCACCAGAAACACATGTAGAATGTATTGTGGAGTTCATAGACTCATTGACTGTCAAATCTGGGAGATGCTTTTCAGTCATTTGCTCCAACCCAAAATGAATCCCCACCACATAATTTTTTAAAGTGTTTTCTGCTCTCTACTTGAACAACTCTTGTGACAGTGGACATCACCTCCTCCTGAAGAAGCCCACTCCATTTTTAAACGTTTTTAGTTGTCAAGAAATTAATCCTGGGGAATACCTAAAATAGGCAAATTCCTAGAGACAGATAGTACATTAAGGTTATCAGGGACTGGGGGAAGAGGAAAGTGGGGAGCTGCTGCTCAATGGCTAGAGAGTTTCTGTTTGGTGAGATTTAAAAGTTTTGGGCCAGGTGCGGTGGCTCACACCTGTAATCCCAGCACTTTGGGAGGCCGAGGCAGGCAGATCAAGAGGTCAGGAGTTCGAGACCAGCCTCACCAACATGGTGAAACCCCATCTCTACCAAAAATACAGAAATTAGCCAGGTGTGGTGGCGCGTGCCTGTAAATCCAGCTACCCAGGAGGCTGAGGCAGGAGAATCGCTTGAACCCGGGAGGTAGAGGTTGCAGTGAGCTGAGATTACACCACTGCACTCCAGCCTGAACGACAGAGCAAGACTCTATCTAAAAAAAAAAAAAAGTTTTGGAAATAAATGATGTGAATCTAATTAATGCCACTAAATTGTGAGTCTAATTAATGCCACTAAATTGAACACTTTACCACAATTTTTAAAGATTCACCTTAGTTCTGTCATCTCAGTGTGAAGGTAGACCATATTGTCCAAGTTTTACAGAAGAAGCAACAGAGGCTTTAAGATCCCATGGCCAGGGGAGGAGCAGTGTCAGGATCTGCACCTGAGTACTTGACCTTCAGACTGTTGGTGTCACCAAGTTCATACTGCCATCACTGTTGGGAACCAATTCGTTCTCATCATTTGGGATGCTTTTCTTACTGTGCCCTGAGCTGGCCAGTCCAAAGGAAGGCAGAACATTTCTACCACCCTTATTAAATCCAGAGACTAAAACTTAGTTAATGACATGGCATGAGCTTTTTTGGCAACTACAGCACACCATTGATTCATACGGAGCTTACACTTAATTAAACTTGCTCCCCCAACATTTGATTTATACACGCTGGTCTTTATTAAAGCAGGTTCCCCCATTCTTAAACTGGTGAGATTTGTGTTACATTCAAATATGCAAGAATTTTAAAATGTCTTATGTATCCCTATGTGAATACATCTTGTTGCTTTTGACCGATCGTTCCAGTCTCATGATTATTTTGACTCTTGATTATGGTACCCATCATATTTGTTATATCTTCCATCATAATTCTATCTTAAGTGTAAGTCAAAATGGCTTTGGTTTTTCTCATCCAAGTTATTGATAAAAATGCTGAAAAGGACTAGGACATAGACCTGTTTCACGGCTGATCGCCCTCTGGCCTTTCATAATAGCCAACACCTGTTTACCATGCTGCCTCTGTACCAGAAACTATTTAAATGCTTTTTGCATATTAATTCATTGAATCTGCATGACACCCCTACAAGGCATTGTTAACACAATCTTCATTTTATACATGAGGGACCTGGAGCACAGAGAGGTTAAGCAATATGACCAAATCACATAGCTGGCAAGTGACAGAGCCAGGATTCAAACCTCTTTATTGAGCTTCCAGAGTCCATTCTCTTAACTATTCTGCTCTAGTGCTGCTAACATGAGCCAGGATTCTAGTCCATTCTGGGTTAGGATAACATAAGGGACTGTATTAAATCTAATTAATAAGATTGCTATTATAACATTTTTTATTTTTTATTTTTATTTTTTATTTATTTATTTATTTATTTATTTATTTATTTATTTATTATTTTTTCAGACGGAGTCTCTCTCTGTCGCCCGCCCAGGCCTGCGCAGTGCAGTGCCGCCGCCTGATCTCGGCTCACTGCCCAAGCTCCACCTCCCGGCGTTTACGGCCCTTTCTCTCTGGCCTCAGCTCCCTAGCTAGCTGGACTACAGGGCCGCCGGCCATCGGTCGCCCGGCTTGTTTGCCCCTGGCCTAGTTTTTTGTATTTTTTTTTTAGTAGAGGACGAGGTTTCACCGCCTGTAGACCAGCGATGTTCCTCAATCTCCTGACTCACAGTGATCCAACCCCATCTGCGGTGCCTCCTGGGATTACAGGCTTGAGCCACCGCGCCCAGCCAACATTTTTTAAAGTATACTGTTAGTGGCAAAATAATCTGAAATGCCAGACCAAAGCATTTGTGCTGTATCTTCTACCAAGAAGTTATTTCCCCATTTGTTCACCAAACTGTAATCTCCTGTTCTTTCATGTTGCTGAAAAGATATTTTCTTTTTGTTTTCCCAGGCAAACTTCAGTTCTCCTTCTTTAATATTACCTCTGCACTTTGTACAAATGTCCATTGCATTTTGAAATGGATTTCAGCAGTAAGCCAACAACAAACATTTATGAGCACCTAGAGCATATGACAAGCATTATTCTGGGTAATGGGAATATAAACATGGGAAAATGGTGTTCCTGCCTTCAGATTTACAGCTGACTAGTGAGAGCCAACACAAATATGGCCCTGGTCCCTGCTACATCATAGCTATTCCGCAAATATCACGTGGCTGAATGGAAGAGAGCTGAGTACCAAGAAAGTCTTTTAAAATGCCCAAATAAACATCTCTAAACTTTTTTGTGCTTTAGATTAAGATTGTTTTTGACCATCGTGGCAGTTTCCTTCGTGAAACCATTGGATCCCCAGCCTTTCCTGGTGTGTTTCAGTGAGCTTAGGCTAAATTGCACTGTGGAAACAACCTGCAAATCTCAGAATTTTATAACAGCCAGTGTTTATTTCCTGTCCAGGTCTGTCTTGGGTCGTGTGCAGCTCTGTTCCATGTCATTTTCACTGTGGGACCCCAGATGAAGGAGGGATACCTATCTGGGACATTAATGCTAGTATCAAGGTGAAAGAACAGAAAACAGGTTCCTCCTGTAGGAATACCTGTGGCTATAATTTTTAGTGATTTTCAAAATCTTTACCATGTTTATTCCACCAATCTGATAGTTATTTACATGTATTTTCTTGAATTTTGAGTATCACATGCTAACAGGCTAAAGTTAAGCTGCTGGCACATCTAAGAGAAACTTTAAGATTGACTGATAGGGTCTTTTTCGTTACTCAAGTTTTAAGATTCTATTATTGAACTGTAAGTCACCACTTGCATTGTTATGCGTATTTCTATATAGTATTTTTGTTCTCCAAACATATTTGTAATCAATTCATTTAGGAAAAGAGCCTCAAAATTAATTTAGCTAATTTTACTTTGCAAAAGCATTTCAAGATCTGTTTAATGCCTTTTAACTGAGAGAGAGATAATTGCTTGACAGACTACAACAGAATTGAATGTAAAGCTCTTATTCATGTATTCTTTACTATATAATTTAGGGGTTAGGATGAATGATTGATTCATTGCTAGCCTTGACAGAAATGCTAGCCTATTTCTGTTTTCCTATATGCAGTAGCAAAATACATATATGCTGCTAATTATTTAATTTAAAAAATAACTGGTGTGTAATACACTTTAATGAAACAGGCTTTTAACAATTGGGAATCTTCTAGAATGATGATGATATAACAGAAGGTAGCGCTTTCTTCAGAAAGACATACAGCTGACTTTCCCTCCACCCATGATATTTTTCAGAGCCTTTCTCCAGAGCTGCCAAAATAATGGTACAGTACTGATGCTGGAGGTATAGAAAAGAAAGTAAATTGTGGCGATGGGTTGATTTTTCTTCACTGAGGATCTAATTATAGGGAATTGTACTTAACCTAATCAAACAATAACGGCAATTTCCTAAGAGTAAATTAGGGAACAAATTACTGTGAGATGAGTTGCAGAATCTTTTTTCAGAGGTTTGGAGAAAAACAGAATGTCTGTTCACCTGTTTGGGCCCATTTAGTATTGGCTTAACCAGGCGCTGGCTGCAGTTCCTAGCATGCTGGGTCTGAAATTGTGACATGTATAGGAGCAGCAGCGTTGGAGGGCAAAGCACCTCAGTAGGGATGGGACAAGTGAGTTGAAGGAACAGGAACTGCTTGTGACCGTTGTTATACACATATCTATCTGGCTAGGCTAGATAAGAGATAGATTAAAAGACGAAACAGGAAGAAAAGCAGTAATGACAAAGTGAGTAGTAAATATGATCATTTGTTCTTGGAAATTATCTGAAAATAGTTGGCACAGTCTGTAAAAACACAAGCAAATACGCATGCCTGTTTATGCAAATACATCCATGATATTTACAATTTCAAACAAATATATGTGGCCTTTGGAAAAAACCTCCATGACATGTAAGATCTTGTTCCCTGCCCCCTACCTTAATTTGCTTAACTGACACTCTGTGGCACTGGATTTTCACTTTGTTCTTTGAAGCTGTTTCTTATTCCACTAACATTTACTGAGCTCTCACTTCGAGCTTAGCAGGGTGTGATGCTCTTCTAGGTGTGGGAATGCTGGGGAAACAATCCAGGTTCCTGGGAGTTGAACAGACTCACTGAGACTACGTACCGTTCTTTATGGGGGCATTTGTGGTTGAGCCATGGGAGACTCCGCCAGCCTGTGTTGCTATGCCCCACTTTAATTGTCCTATCTAAGAAGCCATCTTGACTTTATATCAAAATTCATGAGAAAATATTCCTTGACTTCCTTTTAACTGCCATATTTTATCTGTGCACATCATACCCAGGATTGCTGAGATGGAAAGAAGATACGTTGACATTTGGGGGGATTCCTTACCCACCTCATTTCCTTGAGAACCAAATTCTAAAGCTCTTGCCAGCCTTACAGACACCCAATGGAATCCCTGCCCATAGGCATATTTTGGGCACATCAGTATGTTTGTCATTTTCTCCCTGGAAACAGTTTCTCACACCCACGTTGCAAGTGTGTGATCTGTGATTATATCTCCTGCTCGTTTTCTGTGTCCTCTTTGCCTGGAGCGAGGGCTGAGAACATGATTCAGCTTAGGGAAATAATACAGAATGTGGTTGTTAAAGTGATCTTTCAAAAGCAGCTTTTATATGTGTGCAGTCACTATGCTTGGCGTAGCCTATGACTTCATTCACCTGAAACAATGAAGCAGATTCTAGGATTTTAGAAGTACGGTCTTGGACAAACCTAGAAGACACCTGCTTTTAGGCCCTTGGATATAATCTTATTTCATTTAAAAGATTTTGACGATTTTGAGACAAAGGCGCATGCTAACTTTGCTCCGTGATTAATCCTTCCAGTGTTTGTTGCTGTCTTGATTTTATATCAAAACCATGAGGAAAATGTTTCTTGACCTCCTTTTAAATGCCATATTTCATCTGTGCACATTGTACCCAGGATTGTTGAGATGGCAAGAAGATACACTGACAATTTGAGGGGATTTCTTACCCACCTCATTTCCTTGAAAACCAAATTCTAAAGCTCTTACCAGCCTTATAGATACCTAGTGGAATCACTGCTCATGTGCATACTTTGGGTGCATCGGTGATTTTTGCTCACTGTGACTAATCCTTCCAGTGTTTGTAGCCTTTCTTATAAGGAGAACTTCTATTTCAACTTTGTTAATTTGGCTTCACAAAGTAAATAAGGGGCACCGTTGTTTCATCTTAATCAGTGAAGGGATTATGGGATGTCCTGATATAATTAGTCCTTTGATTTTTAGTCCTATCCAGCCGGGCTTGCTTGAGAAGTCCCTTGTGTACCCCTGTATTATCAGACATGCTGTATCACAACAAGTACCTTTTGATGTTTAAGAATTAATTCCTCTAAGAAATTGTAAAAAAGAAAGATATTTTGGGTGTTAACATCCTGAATCAACATTTCCATTTTCTGAGGATGTTTCTTTAGGACTAGGCATCGCTGAGATGGAAAATTAGTTCTGAGAGACTTTATTTGGAAACAAAATGGCTCACCCTCAAATTTCCCCATTTCTGGATGAAATCTGATTTAATAATACAGTATTGCTCTTCAAATATGAGAGAAATCATTGTAAGGGAGAATGTGGGTTTTAAAGAATAGAAAGGGTTGGATAAATGTTTTTATAAAATAGAAGTGAAAAGATCAGAAATCAGCAGTATCAAAACAACATGAAAAACTGATTAAACCAGGAACTTGTTACCTCTCAATTTCTCTGTGCGGAAATTCTACCTCAATTTTAAAATTCAGAATTTAAAACAAGATTCAAAGGGTAGTTAATGAACAAAACTTTAGGAAAGTCAAACATGGTGTGGCGCAAGATTGGGGCTAAAGTGAATGTGCAATTTAGAATTGCTAGTGACTTTTCATCATAAAAGAGCTGAATAAAGAAGAGTCAGGAATCTTCGGGCACATCTGATGAAGAATAAAGTTGAAAAGGAAATATCAAAGGTGAATTACGAAGACAAAAAGGAAATTCTATAAAAGGTAAGGAGGACTTCTTAGGGAGGATGGATATTGAAATTGCAAAGTGTTATTAATGCTGTGTTAGGAACAGCAGGTAGTGGTGGAAGTAGTGGAGATCTAGCTAGGCAAAGGCACGATGTAGGAAAAGGATGAAGGAAGGAGAAGTATTTCATAACGTGTGCTAATCTTTGGGCAGGTGTCTTGTATGTAAATGCCTGTCATAAAAGAAACATTGAAAAAATGAAAAAAGTAAATCTTACAACTCAGATTGTAGATCTGAGTTATAAAATAGAATTAATAGAAAACAATTTATTCCCTAGGTTATTTTTAAATACTTCTGTTGATGATTTAATCCTGAACGACTAACTGGGAAAAGGGATAGGAAACTTGTGCTAGTAAGGAACTGATTACAGCATAGGAGAGCAGTTTATGGTAGTGTGGCTGTCTGAATGGTGGCCCCCAAAGATGTCCACACCTTAATCCCCATGGATTTATGTTATTTTACTTTACTACCTTGTTACCTTGGATGATAAAAGGGACTTTGCAGATGTGATAAAGGATTTTGAGATGGGGAAATTATAGTGGATTGCCTGAGTGTGCCCCAAATGCAATCATAGGATACTTATAAGGGGAAGATGAGATCAGAGAGAGTAGTAGGGGATGTGATCAGGGAAACAAGAGATTAGAGTGATGCCAGCGAAGGGGCCGTGAGCCAAAGAATGCAGGAAAGGATGCTGGGAAAGGCAAGGAAACAGATTCTCTCCTAGCACCTCCAGAAGGAACATAGCCCTGCTAACACCTTCATTTTAGTCCAGTGAAACAGATTTCAAACCTCTGACCTCCAGAACTTTAAGAAACTAAATCTGCTGCTTTAAGCTACTAGAGCAGCAATAGGAAATAGATACAGGCAGTAATTTGCAGATAGTTCTAAGTGTAATTGACTTTTACAATGAATATCTACGAGCTTGTCTTCAACTTTGAGCTTTGAAAATACCACAAATTGCCGGGCGCAGTGGCTCACACCTGTAATCCCAGCACTCTGGGAGGCTGCAGCGGGCGGATCACGAGGTCAGGAGATCGAGACCATCCTGGCTAACACGGTGAAACCCCGTCTCTACTAAAAATACAAAAAATTAGCCAGGCATGGTGGCGGGCACCTGTAGTCCCAACTATTTGGGAGGCTGAGGCAGGAGAACGGCATGAACCCGAGAGGCAGAGGTTGTAGTGAGC
The DNA here is from genome assembly GCF_001698545.2 of Rhinopithecus bieti. Taxonomy (NCBI): domain Eukaryota; kingdom Metazoa; phylum Chordata; class Mammalia; order Primates; family Cercopithecidae; genus Rhinopithecus; species Rhinopithecus bieti. The sequence goes on from NW_016804362.1 coordinate 52,021, forward strand.
CAAGATCGTGCCACTACACTCCATCCTGGGTGACATAGCGAGACTCTGTCTCAAAAAAAAAAAAAAAAAAAAAATTTAAAAGGTTCTGGTTCTGTATCATATTCTTTGGGTTATCAAATTCATTTCTTCGAGGTTGGAAAAATTGGACTTGGACTAGATTTGAGGTCACCTATGCTGTGTAAAGTTTTACAGAAAACTGCTTCCCAGCTGGATGTGGTGGCCCATACCTGTAGTCCCAGCACTTTGGGAGCCGAAAGTTGGAGGATCGCTTGAGTTCAGGAGTTCGAGACTGGCCTGGGCAACATAATGAGATCTCGTCTCTACAAAAAATTGTAAAAATGAGCTGAGCATGATGGTGTGCACCTGTAGTCCCAGCTACTAGGGAGGCTGAGGTGAGAGGATCGCTTGAGCCCAGGAGGTTAAGCACTCCAGCTTGGGCGACAGACTGAGACCTTGTCTCAAAAAAGAAAAAAGAAAAAAAAAAAAACACTTTTCCCATACATACCCTCATTTGATCTTCTTAATGAGGGTTTTGTTTCCCATTTTAGAAATGAGGAAACTCCAAGGTTTTTTTTGTTTTGTTTTTGTTTTTTGAATGAAGGTATTCTTCTAGAGCATTCATGGTTTGTTTTATACAGTTAAGGTTCTGATCCATCTGGATTTTTTTGTATGTGTGGGGAGAATAAAACGGGGAGCCGCTGTTTTTTTCTCCAAATGGCCTGTATTGTCCCAACACAGTTTATTGAATCAGTAATTCATCTTTCCTATGCGAATTTAAAATATTGAACTTTCACATCAAATTTGGAACTACAAAGTAGGTTAACAAGGTGAGAACTATTATAAGAATAATCTCTCAAATAGAAGAATGTAGATGTCTTCTTGTCTCCAGTTTATTTATGCTTAAACCTTAAGTTTAAATGTTTACGCAGAAAGCACTTATAGTCCTCTATGAAATAAATAACTTGGTAACTCAGAGAAACCACAAACCAAATTACTCTGAAGAACAGTAATTCTTAAAGAAAACCTCACAGGAATTCTGGAACAAGGAACATCAGAAATCCTGCACTTCTGATGAAATCAATGAATTAAAAGTCCTACTCTCTGGTGTGGAGATAACCTGTAACTGATCCAGGTTCCTGAGCAGCTCAAGGAGGTCGATGGAAGAGGAAAGGGATTTAATGTAAATTTAATGCAGTTTCTTAGATCTGATCTTAGAGAATATCTAACTAGGTTGAAAATTCTCTTTCCATTGTATTTTCAGTGGAAGAACAACAAAGGATTTTAATAAAGCCTTTTTATGCCAAGCTGACTTTAGAATAAAATTCATTCACTGACTTGCTTTATTAAAAAAACAGAAAGTCCTAAGCATCCTTCTGGTTTGCAAGTCTTGACGATTACCCCTCTTTATTTCTGAGAACTCAGGAAGCATCTCCGGCAGGGGTTATCCTTAATAGGCCACTGATCTCAGGGTTTTAAGAATCACTTTGGAAAAACCGACAGATGGATAAAAAATAATTACCACACAGTGTGAGTAAAACCTTTTAAAAAGTCGATTACTCTGGGAGCACAGAGCGGCGACGGTTTCCCCAGGCCTCTACTTTGGGAGACTTGGTTGGTACAGTTACTTGACTGGGCTGCATCGAAGGGACAGTCATCTTAATCAGTAGGAAAGTATTTACCAAACCCAGCTACCATAAGAATTTAATGCTGTTAAATGATAGTTTGTGGGATAAGTCTGGGGTATACCTTCTATCTGTAGTCCTAATCATGGGTCTAGTGTTACTGAATTATTTTTTTCTTTGCTGTACCTGAGATGCATATATAACACTTTATTGCTCCAAAATAGTGTACCTGCCAGTTTTCTGGATATCCTGCCAAAACTGAATGCAAATTTTCTCTCCAAAACTGCAAGTTTGGGGCTTGATTTAATTTTCTCCATGAAGAATAGGCAAGCTTGATGAACAGCAACTCTTGTACAATTAAACATTATTACATAAAATTAACGTACTTTGAGAAAACAGCTAAGGAAAATGTAAGGCTGTTTATAACATTCATACATCTATAGTCAGCCTTTCATTCATAGATAGGAAGCATCCGTGGAGCTAACCATAATCTTGATATAATACCTCCCTAGCCTTTTTTTGTTTGGTTTTTTTTAGAGAAGGTCTCAATCTGTCACCCAGGCTGGAGTGCCGTGGCGCAGTCGTGGCTCACTGCAGGCCCACTGCAGCCTCAACCTCCTAGGCTCAAGCGATACTTCCACCTCAGCCCCCAAATAGCCGAGATTACAGGCATATGCCACCATGCCCATCTAATTTTTTTTTATATTTTGTAGAGACAGGGTCTCCCTATGTTGCCCAGGCTGTTCTTGATCTGGGCTCAAATAGTCCTCCCTCCTTGGCCTCCCAAAGTGCTGGGATTACAGGCATGAACCACTGTGCATGGCCACTTCCCAAGCTTTTAAAAGCCCTTATCACAGTATCAGTGCTAGACCCCAGTGGGCAAAAATTGGCTCATGGTACTGTAGGGGACAAAAACAAACAAACAAAAAACTTTTCCTTTAGCTTTTCAGGTTTAGTGGCTGGGGCCTGTGAATTAAACTGACAAAAGATAAATTAGCCAGAGAAAAAGCATACACATTTTATCACTGTTAATATTTTTATGAGCACAGGGCTTCACAGTAGTACATGAGAAGTGTTTAGACTTCTCATGTACTACTTGTCTACCTAACTTAGAAGGGAAAAGGGAGAGGAAGAAAAGTTTCCTATGGGAAGGACAAATGGGTTTTTAGGAGGACAAGTTAGTGATAATGTTTTTCTTCATGAGTATTAGTGGTCTTTCTGTCTTCCTCACGGCCACAAAATTCCCCTGGAGAAGGGATTTAAAGTAGCCTCAAATCTCAGAAGCTGCTGCTTTTAGTCAGATAAGGGAAGATCCAAGAAAGCTTTGTTTAGCACTTGTTGAATCTAAAATGTCTTCAGCTTAAAATAATCTTGCAACCAACGCTGGAGTTCTGAGTGGATCCCCACAACAGAGCAGTTCAACATAAAGAATACTGCAAAGGTGAGCCGAGATCACACCCCTGCAGTCCAGCCTGGGTGACAGAGCAAGGCTCTGTCTCAGAAAAAAATACTGCAAAGGCTGGGTGCAGTGGGTCACACCTGTAATCACAGCACTTTGGGAGGCCAAGGCCAGGAGATCAGTTGAAATCAGGAGTTTGAGACCAGCCTGGCCAACATGACAAAACCTTGTCTCTACTAAACATACAAAGATTAGCCGGGTGTGGTGAACACACACCTGTAATCCCAGCTACTCAGGAGGCTGAGGCAGGAGAATCACTTGAACCCAGGAGGCAGAGGTTGCAGTGAGCCGAGATCACACCACTGCACTCCAGCCTGGGTGACAAGAGCAAAACTCCATCTCAAAAAAATTAAAAAAAAGAATACTACAAAGGGTCTCTGTGTTCTGGTCTCTGTATTCCCACTGTAATTTATAAATAACTTGATACAGCTTTTAGGTTGCCTTCCTGTGATTGCATAGGAAGACACGCACGCCTTGCTGCTCTCTTGGCAAGGTCTTACGATTGCATCAAACAACTAGACACACTGGCTAATTACTATCAGTAAGATCAGCTCAGTTATGCCAAAACCAAATCCAACACTTTTCTAAGTTAATTTTTTTTTTTGAGACGGAGTCTTGCTCTGTCACCCAGGCTGGAGTGCAGTGGCACGATCTTGGCTCACTGCAAGCTCCGCCTCCCAGGTTCACGCCATTCTCCTGCCTCAGCCTCCCAAGTAGCTGGGACTACAGGCGCCCGCCACCGCGCCCGGCTAATTTTTTTGTGCGTGTTTTTTAGTAGAGACGGGGTTTCACCGTGTTAGCCAGGACGGTCTCGATCTCCTGACCTTGTGATCCACCCGCCTCAGCCTCCCAAAGTGCTGGGATTACAGGCGTGAGCCACCGCGCCCGGCCCTAAGTTAATTTTTAACATCTTTCAGTAGAAGACATCTTTTGAAATCTTTTAAAAGTCATGAATCAGAAATCAAGTCAAATATTTTCATCGGTTGTGTTTTAATACAGTATTTTTCCAGAAATCCCATAGCATGAGAGTTTTGCAAAAAACAAAAAACAAAAACCTTGAGGCCAGGCGTGGTGGCTCATGCTTGTAATCCCAGCACTTTAAGAGGCCGAGGTGGGCAGATCACGAGGTCAGGAGATCAAGACCATCTTGGCTAACACAGTGAAACCCCATCTCTACTAAAAATACAAAAAAAAATTAGCCAGGTGTGGTGGTGGGCGCCTGTAGTCCCAGCTACTTGGGAGGCTGAGGCAGGAGAATGGCCTAAACTCAGGAGGCAGCACTTGCAGTGAGCTGAGATCAGACTACAGCCTGGGCGACAGAGCAAGACTCCATCTCAAAAAAAAAAAAAAACACTGAATCAAATACCTGCATCAAGGCTTTCTAGATTACATATCGATGATCAGTAACTTTTGCCTGAAAATCTATGACATAGTCATCTCTTTCGCTTGTGGCATCTCATTTAAAGATTTGTTTATACACTTGACATTTCTGTAGAAGACTTTCCGAGGCTTTCTGAAACCCAGCCTCAAGCAAAGTTATCTGGGAAAGATCACATGTCAGGTGTTCTTTGGTTTTCATTGTAAAAAATCATTGTGCCACCTCCATGTTGGGAATCTAACCTGATGGGACACCCTCACCCAGAAACACAGGACACTTCAGGCACCTCAGTGACTTGAGTCTTGAACGATTTGCTCTTCAGCCATTGTCAAAAACTAGGCTGATACATTTGATATTTAAAAAGCATTTTTAGCTGGGTGCAGTGGCTCACGCCTGTAATCCCAGTAGTTTGGGAGGCCAAGGCAGGCAGATTGCTTAAGCTCAAGAGTTCAAGACCAGCCTGGGCCACTTAGTGAAAGCCCGTCTCTACACAAAAATATGTAGAGATCATGAAAATGACCTGAACAGGCCAGGCGGTGTGGCTCACACCTGTAATCCCAACACTTGGGGAGGCTGAGGCTGGCGAATCACAAGGTCAGGAGTTCAAGACCAACCTGGCCAATATGGTGAAACCCCCTCTCTACTAAAAATACAAAAATTAGCGGGGTGTGCTGGCAGGCGCCTGTAGTCCCAGCTACCCAGGAGGCTGAGGCAGGAGAATTGCTTGAACCCGGGAGGTGGAGGTTGCAGTGAGCCGAGATCGCATCACAGCACTCCAGCCTGGGCAACAGAGCGAGACTCCGTCAAAAAAAAAAAAAAAAAAAAATGGCCGGGTGCAGTGGCTCACACCTGTAATCCTAGCTCTTTGGGAGGCGGAGGCGGGCCGATCACGAGGTCAGGAGATTGAGACCATCCTGGCTAACACGGTGAAACCCCGTCTCTACTAAATATACAAAAAATTAGCCAGGCATAGTGGTGGGCGCCTGTATTCACAGCTACTCCGGAGGCTGAGGCAGGAGAATGGCGTGAACCTGGGAGGTGGAGCTTGCAGTGAGCCAAGATCGCGCCACTGCACTCCAGCCTGGGTGACAGAGCAAGACTCTGTCTCAAAAAGAAAAACAGAAAACGACTTGAACATAAGTATCAATTAGGCAGTTTGAGAAATAACTAAGTAGCATTAAGTTTCATATTTCATTTTTTTTTTTAACTATTAGAACTTGACACAATGCTTCTTAAACTGAAGTGCACATAAGAATCATCCCAGAGCTGCTCCAAAATGCAGATTTCTGGATCCCACAAACTCAGATGCTAATTATAGTAAATCAAGGGTTGAAAACCAGGAAACTGCACTTCAACAAGCACTGTGAAGTGATTCAAATTTGAGGAAAGCTGGCTTAAGGGTAAATAAATAGTATAATTTAAAAAATCTTACAGACAGGGTTTCAAATCGTGTCGTTATTTTAAATTGTGTAATCCTGGGGAAACCGATCTTTCTTTACCTTAGTTTCTTCCATTTTAAAATGAAAATTAAAAATTACTTGAGCAAAGGGTCATTTGAAGGATCAATTGAGTCTGAATGTCCTACCACAGCACCTGGAGGGTAGAAAGCACGTAATAAATGCTGACTGTCATTATTATCACCACATAGTTTCAAACCTTGACTCAGGGTAGTGCCAATGCTTAGGGAAGTTTTTCTATGGCCCGCCAACAGTATTTCCTCTTCTTTTGTAGCCCTGACCCAGGGCTTAAAAGTGCTTTTCATTAGTGTTCCTGCATACTCCAAGAGAAATCTCTTGCTTACTTTTTTGAAGTCCCTAGATAATAGAGTAATTACCCCTTTTTTGCTTATTGTCTACGTATTCTTGTCACCATCCTGGTTTTATGATGTCAGATCTCATCATGCTATTTATCCAGTTTGCCACATGTGGCAAACAGTGATTATTTATAAAGAAATTACAGTTCATTCCTTACTATATAATTATGGCAAATTGAATTCTAAGCCCAAACCCCTTTGCAAATAGTTTTTGGTTAAACAATCTGAAAACTGCCTGCCCGATAAAATTGGAGGAAACTGAGACAGGGGAGTGCCTTCAGTTAAGGCACTACAAGCCCAGTTTGAATGAGCTAGACTTTAATTAGGACACAAGAAACAATTTAGAGATAATCTCACTAAACCAAAAAACTGAATGATGAGCGTGAGCATTACTGTGCAGATAAATGTTTTCCTGTTGAAGGGGATTATGGGGCACCTTAGAGCTGTAGGAAGTAGAAACGGACATGAATTATTTTTAAAGAAATGTCTACATTTATATTTCACATTTCCACCTCAAAGAACACTTTTGAAGTGATTACAGATTCAGTATGGCTAACTCAGAGGGACTGATGTCGTTTTGTCATTTAAGATATTGAGGTTTTACTCCAAGCACTCTGCTAGGAGGTAGAATGCCAAGAAGTTTCTGAATAAAACAAATATCTGGGTCCAGCATTTTCCAGTTATTATTTTTCTCTCCTCCTCTTCCTTTTACTCACATTCTTTTTTGGTACATGTTCTTCAAACTGTGTTTCAGAAAATATGTATGATTCCCACCACTGTCATCTGGGCTATTTTTCTGGCTCAATTGCACAATGTTGTGAAAGCATTCAACATCAGTTAAGAATGACTGGAGTATGAATACAAACGAGGATCCACTCTGAAGCATTTTACTAGAAAATTAGTTGCAAAAACATATTACTTATGGAAATTACATGCACATTTATTAAAATAATGTTTAAAAAATCCAAGTTCTTTTTTTTAACACCATAACCATTTTTTTTTTTTCTTTTGGAGGCAGGGTCTCACTCTGTCACCCAAGCTGGAGTGCATTGGCTTGATCATGGCTCGCTGCAGCCTCGACCTCCTGGGCTCAAGAGATCCTCCCGCTTCAGCCTCCCAAGTTAACTAGGTCTACAGGCATGTAGTTTTTTGTAGAGACAGGATTTCGCTATCTTGCCCAGGTTGGTCTTGAACTCCCGGTCTCAAGCAATCTGCCCGCCTCTGTCTCCCAAAGTGCTGGGATTACAGGCATGAGCCACTGCGCCCAGCCATCTTAACCATTTTAAAATGTACACTTCAGTGATACTAAGTAAAATTCACATTCTTGTGCACCCTTAGCCATTTTGATGAAGAATTTAAGACCTATTTTTGTATCAGTGGATTATGGAGGAGCATAACAGTCCTTCACAGAAAGAAGGAAAGAGCATCCTGAGAGACAGCTTTTACCTTCCCTCACACACTTAGGGAGAGGTTTCTGACAGCTATGAGCTCTGTACCTGGGAAAAGAATCATGGCAGTGCTGGGATGGGGATTTCAGACTCTTAAATATGATGCTGGCTATCCTGTGTCCTGACTCTTTTTAGACCTCAGCCTTGACTATTTTAGACTTCAATCATGAAGTTCTTGAAAATTTGCATGGATAATAAGGCTGCAACAAAGGCAGACTCCTATTTCTCAGTAGCAACATCTGTTTGTAGAGTAGCAGCAATGACAATGTCATAGCCCCAATGGGCCTTACAAAAGAAAAGAATATATACATCAATATATACACATATACTAATGGTAGCACAAGTCTTGGAGATAATTTAATGCTATAGGAATTCCAAAAAAAGGCACAGTTTCTGAAAGCTGGGGTGATTGTTGCCTCATTGTTAAAATGACTCTGCATTTAGTTAATATAAATTTTAATTGAAATACTATGAAATAAAACATCAATAGAAATCTTGTATTATGTGCAAAATTTGAAATTACACTGTGCATCAAAGGAAAAAATGCAAGGATTTTGTAATTTCAAAGCCAGTCTGTGAAACTATTTATGTTAATGGCACATGATAGCTCCACTATAAGTAAAAAGAAATACTCAACGCCCTTTGTCAATCTTCAGGGAAAATGGGTTCTGAATTATGAGAGCTGTGACTAATGAGTGATTTTCAGGAATGTATTTCTGTGTTAGATGCACTGTTCTTGTGCTCTGAAGGCTTTGATGTTCTTAAGGGCAGTTGGACTCATTATTCTGCATTATTTTCATTTTTTTCTGGAGGAAACATAGCTACTCTAATGTAACACGGCAAACCTTGTGGATGAAATGGAAATATCTTACAAAATGTAAATCTCTTGTATTAAAAAGTTAAATTCCTGCCGGGTGCGGTGGCTCACACCTGTAATCCCAGTGCTTTGGGAGGCCAAGGCTGGCGGATCATGAGGTCAGGAGATCTAGACCATTCTGGCTAACACAGTGAAACCCTGTCTCTACTAAAAATGCAAAAAAATTAGCCAGGCATGGTGGTGGGCACCGGCAGTCCCAGCTACTCAGGAGGCTGAGGCAGAGATTGCAGTTAGCTGAGATGGCGCCACTGCACTCCAGCCTGGGTGAGAGAACGAGACTCCATCTGAAAAAAAAAATAAAATTTCTTCCAGGATCTCTTACTAATGGCCAAAGATTAGAGATCATGGCTTGTGGAGCACATCTCATCTTCACTTTCTGTGAATGGGACCAATGCAGGAATTGAAAAATAGAGCCTCACATTGACAAGACAGAAATCTATTGCTAGGACTTCGCGAGATTTATCAAGAAAGTGGTCAGTGTTTTAAAATGATGGCTAATTTCACCCAGAAGCATGGGAAAAGGCATTCATTCAGCCATTGTCTGCTTATTAATAAAAATCTCTAGTTTACATAATGAAGCCGAGTTGCCCTGACAGTGACACCAGCTGTCTTTCTGACTGAATTCAAGCAGTGGCTTTAACTGACCTTTTCTTTTTTTCTGAATGAAGATCTCTGGGGCCACACCTGTGAGCTAAGGTCTAGTTCTGATTTGCTGGAGAATGCTCACCCATCGGTAATTTTTTGACTGATTCAAACCCCTTGACCAGTGGACATTAGAGGATGAATGAGAAAGTGGAATACATTAAGTAACTTAGAATGAAGGAAAATCATAGCATAAGAAATACACTTTTGACATTTTGTAACATGTAAATTATATTATAATTAATGTGTAAATTTGCACCAATTACATGACTCAAGAGCTCAAAACTTTCTGTAATGGGTTTGAAGCACAAAAATACAGTGTTTATAGTCAGAGGGCAGCCTTTACTTTCAGTAATGGTTATTTCCTATGGACTGGAAAGCAAATTTGGCTTTAGGTTGTAAAGAGTTTTCCAGTGCCAAGGCATTTGACTGCTGTTTTTTTCTTTTTCTCCATTGTCTTGCAGACCAGACGACGTGCTTCTGCATCGCACTCATGATGAGATTGTCCTCCTGCATTGCTTCCTCTGGCCCCTGGTGACATTTGTGGTGGGCGTTCTCATTGTGGTACTGACCATCTGTGCCAAGAGCTTGGCGGTCAAGGCAGAAGCCATGAAGAAGCGCAAGTTCTCTTAAAGGGGGAGGAGGCTTGTGGAAAGCAAAGCACAGAAGCTGTACTCATCGGCACGCGTCCACCTGCGGAACCCGTGTTTCCTGGCGCAGGAGATGGACAGGGCCACGACAGGGCTCTGAGAGGCTCATCCCTCAGTGGCAACAGAAACAGGCACAACTGGAAGACCTGGAACCTCAAAGCTTGTATTCCATCTGCTGTAGCAGTGGCTAAAGGGTCAAGCTCTTAGCTGTATGGAGTAACTATTTCAGAAAACCCTATAAGAAGTCCATTTTCTTTCAAAAGTAACAGTATATTATTTGTACAGTGTAGTATACAAACCATTATGATTTATGCTACTTAAAAATATTAAAATAGAGTGGTCTGTGTTATTTTCTATTTCCTTTTTTATGCTTAGAACACCAGGGTTTAAAAAAAAAGAAAAGGTGAGGACATCTGGGTGTCATTTGCTTCTGCTAGGTTAAACTTTTACTTGACAACAAGGATTCCTGCTGAAGTCTGAACCTTACTGTGTAACCCTCAGTTTCCACTATTAAAGAGTATCTTTTGACGTCTGCTTGGAAAATGAATAGTACACTGGTAACTCAGTCTCCAGTCACCTCTGTGTCTCTTAAGCAAGACATTCTAAAAGATTGGGAAAACGTCCTCCAACACCTGCCTTTGCCTAACCATTATTTTTCACCAGATTACTTCTTAAGAGAGGGAGGTGATTCTGAAGAAGGCTTCTATCTCAAAAAGCACTGGGCTTCTTTATTCATCTGTTCTTGTTGTTTTTGATGGATTTTTTAAAATTTATGTGCAATACAATATACACGATGTGAAGGACACTCTTCAGCTTAGTGAAATGCTGTTTTCTTTTTTTTTTGTAGGTCAGAAACAAACACCAAAATCAGTTCAAGCATTTTGTTTTGTTTTTTCTTTGTCCTTGCCTTGATGTTATGAATATTAAAATAGGAGGATTGCTGCCATTGTTCAGTTTGCTTGGACAAACCTGGAGATGCAACCCAGCTCATATCATTGCTACTGATGAGCTTTCTGTGCCTTTATCAAAAGTGTATTGAGAAGACCATATTTCTTTGTATCTGTTTATAAACTCAAATTCCAAGTATCAAATCGCAGGTCTCAGTGAACATCAAACCTACTTACTACACAGAATCAAACCTTTGTTTAGGTGAGATGTACATCATTAGTGGAGGAACAACTGAAAACAGAATTTCGTTTTGTTTTCTTGTGATACTCTTCAGACATGCTTCTATTAGAATAAAGGTAAACTGGAATGTAGACAAGTTCCCCTCAGTTATTTCCATGGGGCTGTAAAATATATATATGGAAGGATGGTTTCCTGACTTTTAGTCCACTACCAATGTTTTCTTTTTTTTTTTTTTTTTTTTTTTTGAGATGGTGTCTCGCTCTGTCACCAGGCTGGAGTGCAGTGGCGCGATCTTGGCTCACTGCCATCTCCGCCTCCTAGGTTCAAGTCATTCCCCTGCCTCAGCCTCCTGAGTAACTGGGACTACAGGCACGCACCACCACCCCTGGTTAATTTTTTGTATTTTAGTAAAGATGGGGTTTCACCATGTTGGCCAGGATGGTCTAGATCTCCTGACCTTGTGATTTGCCCACCTTTGCCTCCCAAAGTGCTAGGATTATAGGCCAGTGTTTTCTTAATCTTAGAATGTGAGTAACTGAAAATCATAGTCTGTGGAAAGGTGTTGAATTGAGTATAATCTTCTGTTTATTTTTGTGTTTTGTTTTTTAACAGATGGGGGTCTTACTGTGTTGCCCAGGATGGAGTGCAGTAGCTACTCACAGGTGCGATCATAGCACACTGCAGCCTCAAGCACCTGGGCTCAAGCAATCCTCCTGCCTCAGCCTCCCAAGTATCTGGGGTTACTGGTGTGCACCACCATGCTTGGCTCTAGTAATTTTTTTTTCTAATTCAAAAGTTACAGTTTCACTGTGAAAAAGGCCTTGAACACACTATTTATGACATCTTTTGAGGCAGCTCTAGTGCCTTGACTTCAATCCCAGTTTCCGGTTGCGGCATCCTTGTTGTCTTAGCAACACAGTGAACTATTCTGAAGCATAGAGTAACATGAAACTGGAAGTCCAAGAAATCATCTCTGCATCACATTATGGGAGATGAAGTCTGCTTTATCCATTTTGTCTTTATCCAGTTGTCTATGATTAATTGATTACAGAGTAGAGTAAAATAGTGCATGGATATACATTTGTTTTGAAAAAAGGGGAAGTTGATATATATCAATCTTAGTTTTCATTTTTCAGTTTGATATACATTTACATTAAACGCTTCCCTTTATGCCAAAAAAGTATATGCAACTGTATTCTGTAGGTTGATTTTCAGAAAAGGGGAGAAGCACACTGAATTCATAAGGTTACACGTAGTCTTAAGGTCTTACTTGCTTACAGCCAATTAAATTCGAAGCACCTTATTTATACTTGTTAAAGGTAAAACCCAAAGGAACAAGCAGAGGACATTTTAGGTTCATAAAAGGTAAATAAGCTTACCTTCTTAATGTTTTCTTCCTCTTTTTGTATAAATCAGAAAATGATCTAAACTGCTGTAACAAAGAGACCCCAAAATAATGATGGCTCATGTAAGGTAGTAATTTATTTTTTTCTCACATAGCAGTCCAGAAGTAGCTTCGTTTCACAAGGTATTCAAGGGATCTAGGAGTCATCCACCTTGTTAGTTCTCTTAATACCCAAGGGTATTGTTCTTTCCATGGTCAAAGCTGGCCCAAGACTTCCTAGCCTGTGAAAAAAAGAGGAATTTGGGAGCAAGCTATTTCCTTTTTAGGAAATTACGCCCATCACTTCTGCCCACAGTCCCTTCATGAATACTTAACTACGTAGCTATACCTAGCTTCAAGAAAGGCTGGGATGTGCCTCCAACTAGATGGACATGTGCCCTACTAAAACTCCAGGGAAAGGGTTCTATTACTAAAGCTAAAAAGAGGGTAGTTAATACCAGAGTTAAAGACAAAAATGATAGCAGCCAATGGCCCATGCCATGATAATCTGCTGAGCAGGCATGATGGAGATGCCTTGCCCCATCAGAAAGTGAGTTCCTTAGTGAAACCATGTATCTGCTATCTGGGAGAAACTCCCTTGTCCATTGTCTTCTGTGGCCCCTAGTTTGACCTCTAGGAAAGTCTTGCTCGTCAGCTTCTGTGGCCCCATCTGAAACTTTGGAGGGCATCACAGCTTTTGCAGCCCCTGCTTGCTCGTGCAGACTTTTAGACCTAGATTGCCTTAGAGACTGAAAAACATAGGCTTTTATAGGCCAGGGTTTTAGTTCATTTGAATGTAATAAAGACTTCAATGCCGTTTTTAATGTTGATTGCTGACATCTTTGAAGCCTCACCTTTCCCTTTCCTCTTATGCTGCACATCTGGGCAAGCTGATGGAAGCATGGGTGCCTCCTCCTTTGGCCCCAGCAGGAAGTTCAAATCACACAAGCCCCGGCATACATGCAGGAAGCTTCACCCCAGCCTCACACTCTAAGACGGGTAAAAGCCAAACCACTTAAGCCATTTCTCGACCCTTTTGGGAGCCTGCCCTATCTCCCTGGAAAGTCTCAGTATGTGAGTAATAAACCTTTTTATACCCATTTCCTCTGTGTGTGGCATTATCAGTCTCAGCATCTGAACTGAATTCATGGTAATTTTCTCTGACTTTTGGGAGGAGGAAGTTCATCTGCCATCTTAAGGGTCATCATAGCATTGGTGACATCATTTTATCAAAAACACTAGAAATTTCTGTTTCATTTGCTTTCAGTCAGTTCATGTGAAAGTAGCCACAGCCAAAGAGCTGCTCTAGTTATAGTTCTTTAAGCCAGCAATGTGTTATTTATTAGTCACTGTGCTTGGCCCATACCTCTGTCCCTCAAATTAATGGCAGCCACCTTGAAGTCTTCTCCAACAATGAGTTTAAATGGTGATGCAACATTCTTCATCTGGTCTTTTCTGCCGAAATGACTCCCATTGTCTGCCCAGAACACAATGGAGACTTTGTTTGTTTGTTTGTTTGAGACGGGGTCTTGCTCTGTTGCTCAGGCTGGAATGCAATGGCGCAATCCCGGCTCACTGCAACCCCTGCCTCCCGGTTCAAGCAATTTTCTTGCGTCGGCCTCCTGAGTAACTGAGATTACAGGCTTCCGCCACTACCCTGGCTAATTTTTGTATTTTTTAGTAAAGACAGGGTTTCACCATGTTGGCCAGGTTGATCTCAAACTCCCGACCTTCGGTGATCCACCAGTCTCAGCGTCCCAAAGTGCTGAGATTACAGGCGTGAGCTTCCGCGCCCAGCCACAGTGGTGACTATTGAACAAAACTGATTAATAGTCACATCTCCTGCTCCCTGGAATGCAGAAGCAATTGTACTTCAGGGATTGGTGTTATCTACTTGCAAATGTTTTATTTTTTGACCTTACAGCAACTACTTTTGATAGTACCTCACTAAAAACATCAGCAAGGAGCTGCCAATATACATTGACCACTCTGGTTCTAAGTGCTTTCCTCATAGTTAGTCTGCCTTTCAAATTGTTGCTGGTGTCAGTTTTACTTAGTGATTGGTCAAAACGTAACAAGGGTCTCTAGTATTTCATCCTGCAATATCTGTTTCCATACTGCCCGTTGCCTGGCAACACAATACCAGAGCCACATATTTTAGATTTTTGTTATGATGGCACTTTTCCATTCCTGTGTATTAGTTAGCTAGAGCTGCATAACAAATAGCAAAGACTGGGTGGTTTAAACAACCAAAATTTGTTTTTTAACAGTTCTGAGGGCCAAAAGTTCAAGGTCAAAATGTTGGCAAGTTTGATTTCTCCTGAGGCCTCTCTCCTTGGCTTGCAGATGGCTCCCTTCTTGCTGTGTCCTTACACTAGGCACTTGTGCCCCTAATGTCTCCCTGTGTATTCCAGTGTTCTCTTATAAGGACACCAGTTTCCCCTGAGGCCTCCCTGCTTAGCTTGCAGATGGCTCCCTTCTTGCTGTGTCCTTACATGACCATTGGTCTAGGCACTTGTGCCCCTAATATCTCCCTGTGTGTTCCAGTGTTCTCTTATAAGGACACCAGTCTTACGAGATTAGGGCCCCTCTCTATGACTTCATTTAACCTTACTTATCTCCTGAAAGTCCCTATCTTCCAATATAGTTACATTGGGGCTTTGGGCTTCAACTTATAAATTTTGGGGGCCTACAACTTAGTCCATAATATTCTGGTACCGAATTTAAAACTATTAGGATGTAGGCTAAGCCACTGTAACAGAGAAACCCCCAAATACTATAGTTCCAATAAGATAATTTATTTTCTTTCTTGTAGCCATCAGGAGGTAGCCCATGAAACTGTCCAGGGACTTATATTTATTCTACCATTATTTTTACTCTATTATTAGTTTATATTATTATTATTATACTTATTCTACCATTTATTCTTCATTCCCTAGAGTGTCCTCTTTACAGTGGTCAACGTGTGGGATGGAGAAGAGAAAAGTAAAGGGCAAGCACATACATTTGAATAAAATGAGATAGAAGTTGCACACATCAAGTTTGTATATTCTTTTGGTAAGAAATTAACTGCAGAGGAACCTCTTGCTGATCAGCCTTGCCTTCTAAAACCTGGGACAGAGATTCTATTATTGAAATGAGGAAAGGGAGAATAAACCAGGGGGATGATTATCAGTTCCTTCCTACATTCCTCTTGTATACATTGTACATTTTGTATTGAGTATGAGAAGAGACTTGGACCTAAAAGATAATAGTTTCCTGAAATTCAGATGATTCTTTACATTTTATTTATCTAAAATTAAAGTTTACCTAATTTAGTTTAATTTAATTATTTTACTGATTAAAATTAATCAGAATTTTCTTAAAAATCAGTAAGAGATAAAAACATAAGGGAAGCTTTGTTGCTTTGCAAAATAGAGAGATATTTCGGGAAGATAAGAGGAGAGGGCTGTCCTAGAGTGTGGAGTACAGAAGTGGGACTTACAGATAGCCAAGAGAGTTTGAAATATTCAAAGAATATATACAATAGAATCTGTAGCCTTTTTTAAAAAAATAGAATTTCCATCTCTCTGAATGTATTCCAGTTGTAAAAAAAAGAAGTATTGAGTTTCCAATCATATGGAAGTTTTTACAATTGTAGGAAATAAGAAAATATTCAGAAGGCTACACAAGGTGTTAAAAAAGGGGACAGGGATATAATAGCTTACTAGCTTATTAGAATGAATTTGTTTCCTCATGAGGGATAATCTAGAGAAAAGAGGCATGGAATAAGAACTTTGGAACCAAACAGTCTGAGATTGAATCCTGGCTCTCCCTTTTAGCATCTGTGTGATCTTGGGCAAGCTACGTAATTTCTATTACAGCTTTGTTATCTCAACTATAAAATGAGGCTGATACTGATGTATCATGGAGAGGACTAAACGAGACAATGCAAAATATGTGCTTAGCACAGTGCCTGATCCATAAATACTAACTGATGATGATGATGATGGTGGTGGTGGTGGTAGTGGTGGTCGTGATGTTGGTGATAATAACGGTGATAATGATGGTGGTACAGCATTAGTGCAGTAAAAGGAAAATGAACTCAAAACTAATTTTCCTAAAATCTGTTTTATTTATCAGATGCTTCTAACTTAGTCCCCACCAGTCTAAGACTAAAACAATATTGGAATTTTCCTTTTCTGAAGTTCTATCATTGGCAAGTTGTTTTTATTTCCAGAACTCCAACTCAGAAGAAATCACCTCGGAATTCATTGTCTATTTAATAAAGTCAAGATTCTTCAAATTCTCCATTTTATTCAGTATTAGATAACTTTCAAAATATGGCTATCTTGAAAGTCTCCATTTCCTCATACTTAGCAATTTCTAGCATTATTTTAAAAATGTGGCCGGGCGCGGTGGCTCAAGCCTGTAATCCCAGCACTTTGGGAGGCCGAGACGGGCGGATCACAAGGTCAGGAGATCGAGACCATCCTG